>NW_027457106.1:120000-180018 GCF_040206685.1 Ascaphus truei | reverse complement strand
ACTCCCTCTTTGAATTCTATGGTTTTACATATCAGGACATAACAACAATCATCTGTTCCTTAGCAGGTCTAAAATTTAAGTAAATATAACCTCAGATGAACAACAACACATGACATATTACAGTTTGTGTGTGTGTGTGTGTGTGTGTGTGTGTGTGTGTGTTTTTTTTTGGCCCGTCACTCTGCCTCAGGCCAATGAGAGGTGCGGGGGCGGGCAGGCCAAGGGACCAATGAGATTGCCGCTAGGGACGCAGACATACAGTGAACTCAGAAATATATAGTAGATAGTTTATATTGTCTATTTAGTTTATTATATACTTATAATTTATTAATTATTAATTATTTCATATAGTTCATGCACTTTGTGGTCTTGGCTTAATAGAGGCGCTGCTTTTTTCTTTTTTGTTTGTCATATATATATATACACGGTCATGTGAAAAAGAAAGTACTCCCTCTTTGAATTCTATGGTTTTACATATCAGGACATAACAACAATCATCTGTTCCTTAGCAGGTCTAAAATTTAAGTAAATATAACCTCAGATGAACAACAACACATGACATATTACAGTGTGTGTGTGTGTGTGTGTGTGTGTGTGTGTGTGTGTGTGTGTGTGTGTGTGTGTGTGTGTGTGTGTGTGTGTGTGTGTGTGTGTGTGTGTGTGTGTGTGTGTATGACATATTACACCGTGTCATGATTTATTTTCCAAATATAAAGCCAAAATGGAGGAGCTATGTGTGAATGACTGAGTACCCCCTTACTGCTTCCATAGGAATTAAGATGCTAAGTAGCAGACAGGTGCTGCTAATCAATGCCTTGATTAATTGATCATGAGGCTCCAGGAGCTGGAGGTGACCTCCCACAGTAGAACGTATTCCCTCTCCCCCCTGTAAGGCCACGCACCAGGCAGGAGGAATATTGCTTGGGTGTAACTGTACCCCAACTAGTTAGCGCTCTGTAAAACCAGAGATTTCAAAGAGGGTGTACTTTCTTTTTCACATAACTGAATGTGGGGTATGAACCCCAGAAGCCTGGTCCTGTGTCCCCACTACCATCGGTGGACGATTCAGCACTCCAGTTGTCAGCAGGTATATGCACCATACACCGTAGTAATGGCCAAGTCTCCCACCGGGTGGGGGGGGGGAACACCGTTACATATATGTGTCAAAAGGAGTGCGCCTGGGCGGGGCTAAATGTACACAACAAGAACCAAAGGAGTCCAGAGCAGCAGCCTATGTGACAGAAATACACAGTGACATACCTATATATCTCCTGAAAAAGGGTCATTTAGTTAACCCTTTGGCAAAAGCGTATAAGCCTGCAGGCCACGTCAAGGCATGACCATAATATCGCAGGTCCTAGCTCTAACTGATTAAAATCCTTATTTACCTCTATAATTAGAGGAAGAATGGTCCTAGCATTGAACCTGCCGCAACCAGCTGCATGGAAAGAGAACCCGCTTACCTGGAAAGTGGGGAGGGGGCGAGCTTAAACCATGTGAGGGAGGAGCCACTAACCTCCAAAACAGCTGAGACCAGCTGCATGGAAAGAAAGCCCGCTTACCTGGAAAGTGGGGAGGGGGCGAACTTAAACCCTGGGAGGAAGGAGCCATTAACCTCCAAAACAGCTGAGACCAGCTGCATGGAAAGAAAGCCCACTTACCTGGAAAGTGGGGAGGGGGCGAGCTTAAACCCTGGGAGGGAGGAGCCACTAACCTCCAAAACAGCTGAGACCAGCTGCATGGAAAGAAAGCCCGCTTACCTGGAAAGTGGGGAGGGGGCGAACTTAAACCCTGGGAGGGAGGAGCCACTAACCTCCAAAACAGCTGAGACCAGCTGCATGGAAAGAAAGCCCACTTACCTGGAAAGTGGGGAGGGGGTGAGCTTAAACCCTGGGAGGGAGGAGCCACTAACCTCCAAAACAGCTGAGACCAGCTGCATGGAAAGAAAGCCCGCTTACCTGGAAAGTGGGGAGGGGGCGAGCTTAAACCCTGGGAGGGAGGAGCCACTAACCTCCAAAACAGCTGAGACCAGCTGCATGGAAAGAAAGCCCGCTTACCTGGAAAGTGGGGAGGGGGCGAGCTTAAACCCTGGGAGGGAGGAGCCACTAACCTCCAAAACAGCTGAGACCAGCTGCATGGAAAGAAAGCCCGCTTACCTGGAAAGTGGGGAGGGGGCGAGCTTAAACCCTGGGAGGGAGGAGCCACTAACATCCAAAACAGCTGAGACCAGCTGCATGGAAAGAGAACCCGCTTACCTGGAAAGTGGGGAGGGGGCGAGCTTAAACCCTGGGAGGGAGGAGCCACTAACCTCCAAAACAGCTGAGACCAGCTGCATGGAAAGAAAGCCCACTTACCTGGAAAGTGGGGAGGGGGCGAACTTAAACCCTGGGAGGGAGGAGCCACTAACCTCCAAAACAGCTGAGACCAGCTGCATGGAAAGAAAGCCCGCTTACCTGGAAAGTGGGGAGGGAGCGAGCTTAAACCCTGGGAGGGAGGAGCCACTAACCTCCAAAACAGCTGAGACCAGCTGCATGGAAAGAAAGCCCGCTTACCTGGAAAGTGGGGAGGGGGCGAGCTTAAACCCTGGGAGGGAGGAGCCACTAACCTCCAAAACAGCTGAGACCAGCTGCATGGAAAGAAAGCCCGCTTACCTGGATAGTGGGGAGGGGGCGAACTTAAACCCTGGGAGGGAGGAGCCACTAACCTCCAAAACAGCTGAGACCAGCTGCATGAAAAGAAAGCACGCTTACCTGGAAAGTGGGGAGGGGGCGAGCTTAAACCCTGGGAGGGAGGAGCCACTAACCTCCAAAACAGCTGAGACCAGCTGCATGGAAAGAAAGCCCGCTTACCTGGAAAGTGGGGAGGGGGCGAGCTTAAACCCTGGGAGGGAGGAGCCACTAACCTCCAAAACAGCTGAGACCAGCTGCATGGAAAGAAAGCCCGCTTACCTGGAAAGTGGGGAGGGGGCGAGCTTAAACCCTGGGAGGGAGGAGCCACTAACTTCCAAAACAGCTGAGACCAGCTGCATGGAAAGAAAGCCCGCTTACCTGGAAAGTGGGGAGGGGGCGAGCTTAAACCCTGGGAGGGAGGAGCCACTAACCTCCAAAACAGCTGAGACCAGCTGCATGGAAAGAGAACCCGCTTACCTGGAAAGTGGGGAGGGGGCGAGCTTAAACCCTGGGAGGGAGGAGCCACTAACCTCCAAAACAGCTGAGACCAGCTGCATGGAAAGAAAGCCTGCTTACCTGGAAAGTGGGGAGGGGGCGAGCTTAAACCCTGGGAGGGAGGAGCCACTAACATCCAAAACAGCTGAGACCAGCTGCATGGAAAGAGAACCCGCTTACCTGGAAAGTGGGGAGGGGGCGAGCTTAAACCCTGGGAGGGAGGAGCCACTAACCTCCAAAACAGCTGAGACCAGCTGCATGGAAAGAAAGCCCGCTTACCTGGAAAGTGGGGAGGGGGCAAGCTTAAACCCTGGGAGGGAGGAGCCACTAACCTCCAAAACAGCTGAGACCAGCTGCATGGAAAGAAAGCCCGCTTACCTGGAAAGTGGGGAGGGGGCGAACTTAAACCCTGGGAGGGAGGAGCCACTAACATCCAAAACAGCTGAGACCAGCTGCATGGAAAGAAAGCCCGCTTACCTGGAAAGTGGGGAGGGGGCGAGCTTAAACCCTGGGAGGGAGGAGCCACTAACCTCCAAAACAGCTGAGACCAGCTGCATGGAAAGAAAGCCCGCTTACCTGGAAAGTGGGGAGGGGTGCCAGGATTCTGGTGGTGTCTCGGCTCTCGGAGAGGGCCCAGGTCAGCCGGGATTTCCTAGCATTGCCAGTTCCTGTTGGAGGCGGCAGGGGCAGGTCGTCTGCATATAGCAGGGATCTGTGTGCCAGCCACGGGGAGCTCAGGTGCTGAGGAGGATTCTAGGGCTGCTCTCTCTCTCTCTCTCCCCCATCTCTCTCCCCATCTGTCTCTCTCTCTCTCTCCCCCCCGTCTCTCTCTCTCTCCCCATCTGTATCTCTCTCGCCGTCTCCCTCTCTCATTCCCCCTTCTCTCCCTATCACTCCCCCCATCTCTCCCTCACTCTCTCCCCATCTGTCTCTCTCCCCCTCTCACTCCCCCCTTCCTCTCTCTCTCCCCCTCTCTCTCTCTCCCCCTCTCTCTCTCTCCCCCTCTCACTCCCCATCTCTCCCTCTCTCTCTCCCCCTCTCACTCCCCCATCTCTCCCTCTCTCTCTTCCCCTCTCACTCCCCCATCTCTCCCTCTCTCCCCCTCTCACTCCCCCGTCTCTCCCTCTCTCTCTACCTGTCTCTCTCTCCCCCTCTCACTCCCCCATCTCTCCCTCTCTCTCTCCCCGTCTCTCTCTCTCCCCATCTGTATCTCTCTCCCTGTCTCCCTCCCTCATTCCCCCTTCTCTCCCTATCACTCCCCCCATCTCTCCCTCACTTTCTCCCCATCTGTCTCTCTCCCCCTCTCACTCCCCCATCTCTCCCTCTCTCTCCCCCCCTCTCACTCCCCCGTCTCTCCCCCTCTCACTCCCCCGTCTCTTGCTCACTCTCTCCCCCGTCTCTCTCTCTCCCCATCTGTATCTCTCTCCCCGTCTCCCTCTGTCATTCCCCCTTCTCTCCCTATCACTCCCCCCATCTCTCCCCATCTGTCTCTCTCCCCCTCTCACTCCCCCATCTCTCCCTCTCTCTCTCCCCCTCTCACTCCCCCATCTCTCCCTCTCTCCCCCTCTCACTCCCCCGTCTCTCACTCACTCTCTCCCCCTCTCACTCCCCCCTCCCTCTCTCTCTCCCCATGTCACTCCCCCGTCTCTCGCTCTCTCTCTCCCCCTCTCACTCCCCCCTCCCTCTCTCTCTTGCAGCCCCCCCAGTTTAAGTTAGACCCTCGCCTCGCGCGCCTCCTGGGTATTCACACTCAGACGCGTGCGGTCATTATTCAGGCCCTGTGGCAGTATATAAAGACCAACAAACTGCAAGATTGTCACGACAAGGAATATATCACCGGGGACAAGTACTTCCAGCAGGTAACTCCGCCATCTCTGCTGTCTAACCCCACACTCTCTCTTTCTCCTGTCGTGCTCTCTCTTTCTCATACATCCCTCTTCCTCTGAAGCTCTTTTTCATGTTTTCTCTCTGACGCTCTATTTGACACTCTCTTTCTGATGCTCTCTTTGACACTCTTTTCCTGATGCTCTCTTTGACTCTCTCTCTCTGTCTTATGCTCTCTTTGACTCTCTCTCTCTCTGTCTGATGCTCTCTTTGACTCTCTCTCTCTGTCTGATGCTCTCTTTGACTCTCTCTCTCTGTCTGATGCTCTCTTTGACTCTCTCTCTTTCTGTCTGATGCTCTCTTTGACTCTCTCTCTCTCTGTCTGATGCTCTCTTTGACTCTCTCTCTCTGTCTGATGCTCTCTTTGACTCTCTCTGTCTGATGCTCTCTTTGACTCTCTCTCTCTCTGTCTGATGCTCTCTTTGACTCTCTCTCTCTGTCTGATGCTCTCTTTGACTCTCTCTCTCTGTCTGATGCTCTCTTTGACTTTCTCTCTCTCTGTCTGATGCTCTCTTTGACACTCTCACTGTCTGATCCTCTTTCACTCTGGCATTTTCTCTGAGGCACTTTCTCTGTCTCTTTTTCTGCTGCACACTGCCTCTTGTCAACACTGTCTCTAAAATTCTCTCCCAGATATTGTCTCTTTCTCTGGCACTCTTTCGCTGTCTTTGTGACTCTCTCTGATGCTCTCACTCTTTTTGTGACTGTCTCTGTTTGGTGCACTCTCCCTCTCTCTGACACTCTCTCTCGGACGCGCTCTCTCAGATATTTGACTGCCCCCGGTTGAAGTTCTCGGAGATCCCGCAGAGACTGACCAACCTGCTTCTTCCCCCCGACCCCATCGTCATCAACCACATCATCAGGTAACGCAGGGCGCACTTATACTACGCTCTTACTGCGAGCTCACCCCAAACACAGCGCTCTTACTGCGAGCTCACCCCAAACACAGTGCTCTTACTGCGAGCTCACCCCAAACACAGCGCTCTTACTGCGAGCTCACCCCAAACACAGCGCTCTCACTGCGAGCTCACCCCAAACACAGCGCTCTTACTGCGAGCTCACCCCAAACACAGCACTCTCACTGCGAGCTCACCCCAAACACAGCGCTCTTACTGCGAGCTCACCCCAAACACAGTGCTCTTACTGCGAGCTCACCCCAAACACAGCGCTCTTACTGCGAGCTCACCCCAAACACAGCGCTCTCACTGCGAGCTCACCCCAAACACAGTGCTCTGACTGCGAGCTCACCCCAAACACAGCACTCTCACTGCGAGCTCACCCCAAACACAGCGCTCTTACTGCGAGCTCACCACAAACACAGCGCTCTCACTGCGAGCTCACCCCAAACACATCGCTCTCACTGCGAGCTCACCCCAAACACAGCGCTCTTACTGCGAGCTCACCCCAAACACAGTGCTCTCACTGCGAGCTCACCCCAAACACAGCGCTCTTACTGCGAGCTCACCCCAAACACAGCGCTCTTACTGCCAGCTCATGTATAACAGGGGGTAGGGTATAATGATTACACAGTACATGAATAACAGGGGGTAGGTATAATGATTACACAGTACATGTATAACAGGGGGTAGGGTATAATGATTACACAGTACATGAATAACAGGGGGTAGGTATAATGATTACACAGTACATGTATAACAGGGAGTAGGGTATAATGATTACACAGTACATGTATAACAGGGGGTAGGTATAATGATTACACAGTACATGAATAACAGGGGGTAGGTATAATGATTACACAGTACATGTATAACAGGGAGTAGGGTATAATGATTACACAGTACATGTATAACAGGGGGTAGGTATAATGATTACACAGTACATGTATAACAGGGGGTAGGTATAATGATTACACAGTACATGTATAACAGGGGTAGGGTATAATGATTACACAGTACATGAATAACAGGGGGTAGGTATAATGATTACACAGTACATGAATAACAGGGGGTAGTGTATAATGATTACACAGCACATGTATAACGGGGGGTAGGGTATAATGATTACACAGTACATGAATAACAGGGGGTAGGGTATAATGATTACACAGTACATGTATAACAGGGGGTAGGTATAATGATTACACAGTACATGTATAACAGGGGGTAAGGTATAATGATTACACAGTACATGAATAACAGGGGGTAGGGTATAATGATTACACAGTACATGTATAACAGGGGGTAGGGTATAATGATTACACAGTACATGTATAACAGGGGGTAGGTATAATGATTACACAGTACATGTATAACAGGGGGTAGGGTATAATGATTACACAGTACATGAATAACAGGGGGTAGGGTATAATGATTACACAGTACATGAATAACAGGGGTAAGGTATAATGATTACACGGTACATGAATAACAGGGGGTAGGTATACTGTACTGTGTAATCATTATACCCTACCCCCTGTTATTCATGTAGTGTGTAATCATTATACCCTACCCCCTGTTATACATGTACTGTGTAATCATTATACCTACCCACTGTTATACATGTACCGTGTAATCATTATACCTACCCCCTGTTATACATGTACTGTGTAATCATTATACCCTACCCCCTGTTATACATGTACTGTGTAATCATTATACCCTACCCCCTGTTATTCATGTACTGTGTAATCATTATACCCTACCCCCTGTTATTCATGTACTGTGTAATCATTATACCTACCCCCTGTTATTCATGTAGTGTGTAATCATTATACCCTACACCCTGTTATTCATGTACCGTGTAATCATTATACCTACCCCTGTTATACATGTACTGTGTAATCATTATACCTACCCCCTGTTATACATGTACTGTGTAATCATTATACCCTACCCCCTGTTATTCATGTAGTGTGTAATCATTATACCCTACCCCCTGTTATACATGTACTGTGTAATCATTATACCTACCCACTGTTATACATGTACTGTGTAATCATTATACCCTACCCCGTTATTCATGTACTGTGTAATCATTATACCCTACCCCCTGTTATACATGTACTGTGTAATCATTATACCCTACCCCCTGTTATTCATGTACTGTGTAATCATTATACCTACCCCCTGTTATTCATGTACTGTGTAATCATTATACCCTACCCCCTGTTATACATGTACTGTGTAATCATTATACCCTACCCCGTTATTCATGTACTGTGTAATCATTATACCTACCCCCTGTTATTCATGTACTGTGTAATCATTATACCCTACCCCCTGTTATACATGTACTGTGTAATCATTACACCCTACCCCCTGTTATACATGTACTGTGTAATCATTATACCCTACCCCCTGTTATACATGTACCGTGTAATCATTATACCCTACCCCCTGTTATACATGTACCGTGTAATCATTATACCTACCCCCTGTTATTCATGTACTGTGTAATCATTATACCCTACCCCCCGTTATACATGTACTGTGTAATCATTATACCTACCCCCTGTTATTCATGTACTGTGTAATCATTATACCCTACCCCCCGTTATACATGTACTGTGTAATCATTATACCCTACCCCCCGTTATACATGTACTGTGTAACCATTATACCTACCCCCTGTTATACATGTACTGTGTAATCATTATACCCTACCCCCTGTTATTCATGTAGTGTGTAATCATTATACCTACCCCCTGTTATACATGTACTGTGTAATCATTATACCTACCCCCTGTTATACATGTACTGTGTAATCATTATACCCTACCCCCTGTTATACATGTACTGTGTAATCATTATACCCTACCCCCTGTTATTCATGTAGTGTGTAATCATTATACCCTACCCCCTGTTATACATGTACTGTGTAATCATTATACCCTACCCCCTGTTATACATGTACCGTGTAATCATTATACCTACCCCCTGTTATACATGTACCGTGTAATCATTATACCCTACCCCCTGTTATACATATACTGTGTAATCATTATACCTACCTCCTGTTATTCATGTACTGTGTAATCATTATACCCTACCCCCTGTTATTCATGTACTGTGTAATCATTATACCCTACCCCCTTTTATACATGTACTGTGTAATCATTATACCCTACCCAATGTTATTCATGTACTGTGTAATCATTATACCCTACCCCCTGTTATACATGTACTGTGTAATCATTATACCTACCCCGTTATTCATGTACTGTGTAACCATTATACCTACCCCCTGTTATACATGTACTGTGTAATCATTAAACCCTACCCCCTGTTATTCATGTAGTGTGTAATCATTATACCCTACCCCCTGTTATACATGTACTGTGTAATGATTATACCCTACCCCCTGTTATACATGTACTGTGTAATCATTATACCCTACCCCCTGTTATACATGTACTGTGTAATCATTATACCCTACCCCCTGTTATACATGTACTGTGTAATCATTATACCTACCCCCTGTTATACATGTACTGTGTAATCATTATACCCTACCCCCTGTTATACATGTACTGTGTAATCATTATACCCTACCCCTTGTTATACATGTACTGTGTAATCATTATACCTACCCCCTGTTATACATGTACTGTGTAATCATTATACCCTACCCCCTGTTATACATGTACTGTGTAATCATTATACCCTACCCCCTGTTATACATGTACTGTGTAATCATTATACCCTACCCCCTGTTATTCATGTAGTGTGTAATCATTATACCCTACCCCCTGTTATTCATGTAGTGTGTAATCATTATACCCTACCCCCTGTTATACATGTACTGTGTAATCATTATACCTACCCACTGTTATACATGTACCGTGTAATCATTATACCTACCCCCTGTTATACATGTACTGTGTAATCATTATACCCTACCCCCTGTTATACATGTACTGTGTAATCATTATACCCTACCCCCTGTTATTCATGTACTGTGTAATCATTATACCCTACTCCCTGTTATACATGTACTGTGTAATCATTATACCTACCCCCTGTTATTCATGTACTGTGTAATCATTATACCTACCCACTGTTATTCATGTAGTGTGTAATCATTATACCCTACACCCTGTTATTCATGTACCGTGTAATCATTATACCTACCCCTGTTATACATGTACTGTGTAATCATTATACCTACCCCCTGTTATACATGTACTGTGTAATCATTATACCCTACCCCCTGTTATTCATGTAGTGTGTAATCATTATACCCTACCCCCTGTTATACATGTACTGTGTAATCATTATACCTACCCACTGTTATACATGTACTGTGTAATCATTATACCCTACCCCCTGTTATTCATGTACTGTGTAATCATTATACCCTACCCCCTGTTATACATGTACTGTGTAATCATTATACCCTACCCCCTGTTATTCATGTACTGTGTAATCATTATACCTATCCCCTGTTATACATGTACTGTGTAATCATTATACCTACCCCCTGTTATTCATGTACCGTGTAATCAATATACCCTTCCCCCTGTTATACATGTACTGTGTAATCATTATACCCTACCCCCTGTTATACATGTACTGTGTAACCATTATACCCTACCCCCCGTTATACATGTACTGTGTAATCATTATACCCTACCCCCTGTTATACATGTACTGTGTAATCATTATACCTACCCCTTGTTATTCATGTACTGTGTAACCATTATACCCTACCCCCTGTTATACATGTACTGTGTAATCATTATACCTACCCCCTGTTATACATGTACTGTGTAGAGTATAATGATTACACACTACATGAATAACAGGGAGTAGGGTTTTGTATTGTATACAGTAAGGTGAAAACTACATTCAATCACACAAGGTGAAGTGTTAAAGACACACCAAATTGTTAATTAAATTTTAGGATCTTGCAAATTGATTGAAGGAGACATACCAATTAATACATTTTAACATCTGTAGCTATTGATAGTAGTAGAGTCCAGCTCACACATACCAATTAATACAGTACATGAATAAGAGGGGGTAGGTATAATGGTTACACAGTACATGAATAATGGGGGGTAGGTATAATGATTGCACGATACATGGGTTACAGTTTCACACAGGGATGTGGGGGTTAGTGGACATCTCTCAGCTTGTGGCAGGTACTGATATAGTGGCAGCCAGTTCTGCGCGGGTTTCATCTTCTCCCAGGAGGATCGCTATTTTTTAGCTCTCTCTCTCTCTTCACTATCTCTTCTCTCTCACTTCTCTCTCTCTCTCTTCTACCTCCTCTCTCCTCTCTCTCACTCCTCTCTCTCTCCAGCGTGGACCCCACAGATCAGAAGAAGACAGCCTGCTATGACATTGACGTTGAGGTTGAGGATCCTTTGAAGAGTCAAATGAGCAGCTTCCTGCTGTCCACGGCCAATCAGCAGGAGATCACCGCGCTGGACAATAAGGTGACACTGAGGGACATAGCGGGGTCACAGGGAGGAAAAGAAGACACACACAGGGGACACAGGGAGGTGTCACACACACAGGGAGGTGTCACACACACAGGGGACACAGGGAGGTGTCACACACACACACACACACACACACAGGGAACACAGGGAGGTGTCACACACACACACACAAGAGGAACAGGGAGGTGTCACACACACAGGGGACACAGGGAGGTGTCACACACACACACACACACAGGGGACACAGGGAGGTGTCACACACACAGGGAGGTGTCACACACACAGGGGACACAGGGAGGTGTCACACACACATACACACACACAGGGGACACAGGGAGGTGTCACACACACACACACACAGGGGGCACAGGGAGGTGTCACACACACACAGGGGACACAGGGAGGTGTCACACACACACAGGGGACACAGGGAGGTGTCACACACACACAGGGGACACAGGGAGGTGTCACACACACACAGGGGAGACAGGGAGGTGAACCCCCAGTAATGTTACCAATTTCTGCTCCCAGATCCATGAGACGATTGAATCAATCAACCAGCTGAAAATACAGAGAGATTTCATGCTGAGCTTCTCCTGGGACCCGAAGGGATATATACAGGACTGGCTGCTGTCTCAGAGCCGAGACCTCAAGGTGAGCTATATACATGTAACGGGTATTCCACCCCACTCAATCGCATATATAGTGTGGGTGAGTAGAACATGCGGTGTTACCGGTGTGGTGCGTATACCTGCAGGCTCACAGGAAGTCTGAGCCTCCGCTAGTGAGAGCCTGGGGTGAATCCTCTGGAACGGTTCTTGTGTCAGCGCCTCCACCTATGTAGGATTCTAGGGAAGTGTAGAATGACCCTACATAGGAACCCACCCAGAAACCACACACACAGTGATTATATAACTAATGACTTTACTAACAAATAATAATAACCTGTGTCCCTCTCACGGTGAGACACTAACAGTGACGTCTCGCTGGACGATTCCCCAACACTAGGTGATCCCACCCAGTGTCCCAAGAACCCCACCCAATGTCCCGTACTCCTACAGGGATAGTCAATGGGTGACTGCGCAGTCACTAAGAACCTCTAGGCCTGTTGGTGCACATATGATGGTATAATACCTGCTGAGCACTCCGGTGCTCGGGTCAGCAACAATCTTCTCAAAGGGTCAGACGTGTGATGAATCCGTCTGATCCTCCAACCGAACTCCTGGCACATGCGGATCGCCAGGGGCGATCCTATTCGTACGAAAGTCTCTGTGGACCCCAACGTGGGTCCAACCGCTCCCACAGGAACAGCAGCAGCCGCTGTGTCCCTGTCTATATAAGTGGTACTAACGTGACAGGAACCCTAACCTAGGGCCTGTCCCTGTAGTACAGCAACCTGTAGTGGCTTGGGGAACTCCTATGTCCGGTAGGGGGTAATGACCTGTCCCACTCCTCTAACTACCCAAGTCCCTTCAGCCTCACTACTGTCTAACTAGTCCCAGCGCCTACAGCAGCAAGCTGGTACCCACTGGAGGCTGCAGCCACCGTGCTGCGCAACAAGGTGCCTGCCTGTCAGACCTCACAGCACTAACAGCCGTGACTCTGACAAGGCAGCACTACACTAAGGGCCGCGTCCCTATCTTGGGCCTCCCTAAGCACTTACCCACTAAGCTAGTGGGGAGTTGGGCCTACCTGGGGTGTAGGTACCTATATGGGTGCAGGAGCTGCACTCGCTCCCCGCACCCTTCCTTCCCTCACAGCTCCCTGACTCCAACTCTCTGTAACCTTTCTTTCCCAGCTCCCACTAATGTAAGTGACAGGGTCCCTAACCTGAGGGCTGTCCCTGGCAACACTCACCTTACTGGGAAGCTGAGCTATCTCGGGCCCTGGGGGTGCTGGCCTAGTACAGGGAGTCCCTGACTCCTGTACCCTACCTCCTTCCCTGGGCTGCTCCGGTCTCTGACTGACTAGTGTGCTCTTTTGCCCGCGAAATGTATCCACTTGCTCTCCTGGCAGTCCTGCAGCCCTATTGGCTCCCATGAGGCACCTGATGCCTCCCTCGCTATGCTCCATGGGAGTTGTAGTCCCATAGAGCCTATCCTGGCATTGGGGCCGCGTGCGCACTTGCCCTGCGCATGCGCGAGTCTTTGGGGGCCGCCTCAACCTTTCCCTATTCTGTTCTGGCCCTCGCGCGACTCTCCCTGACTCTGGGGTTCCTCCCGCGCCTGCGCGATCACTGCGCATGCGCGAGTGGTTAGGTAATGGCGGCGCCCTCACAGACCTGCTCCGGGAGCGCCGGGAGACCAGCAACGCGATCGCGGCCCTAGCGACGGCCCGATCGCGTCCTCGGCAACCAGCCCGCCCGCGGAGGCAGAGCACTACTCCCTGCTCCTGCCCCCACCCTTGGAAGCAGCCGTCGGGTCCGTCGCTGGCTCCGGCGGCCCCCGCGACCGTGCTGCACCAAGAGAGGGGGGTCTCAGGGAGCTGCTGGGGACCTGGGTTACACACATATATATGTAACGCACTTTCCCCCCCCCCCCGGGACCCGAAGGGATATATACAGGACTGGCTGCTGTCTCAGAGCCGAGACCTCAAGGTGAGCTATATACATATATATGTAACGCACTTTCCCCCCCCCCTGGGACCCGAAGGGATATATACAGGACTGGCTGCTGTCTCAGAGCCGAGACCTCAAGGTGAGCTATATACATATATATGTAACGCACTTTCCCCCCCCCCCTGGGACCCGAAGGGATATATACAGGACTGGCTGCTGTCTCAGAGCCGAGACCTCAAGGTGAGCTATATACATATATATGTAACGCACTTTCCCCCCCCCCTGGGACCCGAAGGGATATATACAGGACTGGCTGCTGTCTCAGAGCCGAGACCTCAAGGTGAGCTATATACATATATATGTAACGCACTTTCCCCCACCCCCTGGGACCCGAAGGGATATATACAGGACTGGCTGCTGTCTCAGAGCCGAGACCTCAAGGTGAGCTATATACATATATATGTAACGCACTTCCCCCCCCCCCTGGGACCCGAAGGGATATATACAGGACTGGCTGCTGTCTCAGAGCCGAGACCTCAAGGTGAGCTATATACATATATATGTAACGCACTTTCCCCCACCCCCTGGGACCCGAAGGGATATATACAGGACTGGCTGCTGTCTCAGAGCCGAGACCTCAAGGTGAGCTATATACATATATATGTAACGCACTTTCCCCCCCCCCTGGGACCCGAAGGGATATATACAGGACTGGCTGCTGTCTCAGAGCCGAGACCTCAAGGTGAACTATATACATATATATGTAACGCACTTTCCCCCCCCCCTGGGACCCGAAGGGATATATACAGGACTGGCTGCTGTCTCAGAGCCGAGACCTCAAGGTGAGCTATATACATATATATGTAACGCACTTTCCCCCCCCCCTGGGACCCGAAGGGATATATACAGGACTGGCTGCTGTCTCAGAGCCGAGACCTCAAGGTGAGCTATATACATATATATGTAACGCACTTTCCCCCACCCCCTGGGACCCGAAGGGATATATACAGGACTGGCTGCTGTCTCAGAGCCGAGACCTCAAGGTGAGCTATATACATATATATGTAACGCACTTCCCCCCCCCCCCCTGGGACCCGAAGGGATATATACAGGACTGGCTGCTGTCTCAGAGCCGAGACCTCAAGGTGAGCTATATACATATATATGTAACGCACTTTCCCCCACCCCCTGGTACCCGAAGGGATATATACAGGACTGGCTGCTGTCTCAGAGCCGAGACCTCAAGGTGAGCTATATACATATATATGTAACGCACTTTCCCCCCCCCCTGGGACCCGAAGGGATATATACAGGACTGGCTGCTGTCTCAGAGCCGAGACCTCAAGGTGAGCTATATACATATATATGTAACGCACTTTCCCCCACCCCCTGGGACCCGAAGGGATATATACAGGACTGGCTGCTGTCTCAGAGCCGAGACCTCAAGGTGAGCTATATACATATATATGTAACGCACTTCCCCCCCCCCCCCTGGGACCCGAAGGGATATATACAGGACTGGCTGCTGTCTCAGAGCCGAGACCTCAAGGTGAGCTATATACATATATATGTAACGCACTTTCCCCCCCCCCCTGGGACCCGAAGGGATATATACAGGACTGGCTGCTGTCTCAGAGCCGAGACCTCAAGGTGAGCTATATACATATATATGTAACGCACTTTCCCCCACCCCCTGGGACCCGAAGGGATATATACAGGACTGGCTGCTGTCTCAGAGCCGAGACCTCAAGGTGAGCTATATACATATATATGTAACGCACTTTCCCCCACCCCCTGGGACCCGAAGGTATATATACAGGACTGGCTGTTGTCTCAGAGCCGAGACCTCAAGGTGAGCTATATACATATATATGTAACGCACTTTCCCCCACCCCCTGGGACCCGAAGGGATATATACAGGACTGGCTGCTGTCTCAGAGCCGAGACCTCAAGGTGAGCTATATACATATATATGTAACGCACTTCCCCCCCCCCCCCTGGGACCCGAAGGGATATATACAGGACTGGCTGCTGTCTCAGAGCCGAGACCTCAAGGTGAGCTATATACATATATATGTAACGCACTTTCCCCCACCCCCTGGGACCCGAAGGGATATATACAGGACTGGCTGCTGTCTCAGAGCCGAGACCTCAAGGTGAGCTATATACATATATATGTAACGCACTTTCCCCCCCCCCCTGGGACCCGAAGGGATATATACAGGACTGGCTGCTGTCTCAGAGCCGAGACCTCAAGGTGAGCTATATACATATATATGTAACGCACTTTCCCCCCCCCCTGGGACCCGAAGGGATATATACAGGACTGGCTGCTGTCTCAGAGCCGAGACCTCAAGGTGAGCTATATACATATATATGTAACGCACTTTCCCCCCCCCCTGGGACCCGAAGGGATATATACAGGACTGGCTGCTGTCTCAGAGCCGAGACCTCAAGGTGAGCTATATACATATATATGTAACGCACTTTCCCCCACCCCCTGGGACCCGAAGGGATATATACAGGACTGGCTGCTGTCTCAGAGCCGAGACCTCAAGGTGAGCTATATACATATATATGTAACGCACTTCCCCCCCCCCCCCTGGGACCCGAAGGGATATATACAGGACTGGCTGCTGTCTCAGAGCCGAGACCTCAAGGTGAGCTATATACATATATATGTAACGCACTTTCCCCCACCCCCTGGTACCCGAAGGGATATATACAGGACTGGCTGCTGTCTCAGAGCCGAGACCTCAAGGTGAGCTATATACATATATATGTAACGCACTTTCCCCCCCCCCTGGGACCCGAAGGGATATATACAGGACTGTCTGCTGTCTCAGAGCCGAGACCTCAAGGTGAGCTATATACATATATATGTAACGCACTTTCCCCCACCCCCTGGGACCCGAAGGGATATATACAGGACTGGCTGCTGTCTCAGAGCCGAGACCTCAAGGTGAGCTATATACATATATATGTAACGCACTTCCCCCCCCCCTGGGACCCGAAGGGATATATACAGGACTGGCTGCTGTCTCAGAGCCGAGACCTCAAGGTGAGCTATATACATATATATGTAACGCACTTTCCCCCCCCCCCTGGGACCCGAAGGGATATATACAGGACTGGCTGCTGTCTCAGAGCCGAGACCTCAAGGTGAGCTATATACATATATATGTAACGCACTTTCACCCCCCCCCTGGGACCCGAAGGGATATATACAGGACTGGCTGCTGTCTCAGAGCCGAGACCTCAAGGTGAGCTATATACATATATATGTAACGCACTTTCCCCCACCCCCTGGGACCCGAAGGGATATATACAGGACTGGCTGCTATCTCAGAGCCGAGACCTCAAGGTGAGCTATATACATATATATGTAACGCACTTTCCCCCCCCCCTGGGACCCGAAGGGATATATACAGGACTGGCTGCTGTCTCAGAGCTGAGACCTCAAGGTGAGCTATATACATATATATGTAACGCACTTTCACCCCCCCCTGGGACCCGAAGGGATATATACAGGACTGGCTGCTGTCTCAGAGCCGAGACCTCAAGGTGAGCTATATACATATATATGTAACACACTTCCCCCCCCCCCTGGGACCCGAAGGGATATATACAGGACTGGCTGCTGTCTCAGAGCCGAGACCTCAAGGTGAGCTATATACATATATATGTAACGCACTTTCCCCCCCCCCTGGGACCCGAAGGGATATATACAGGACTGGCTGCTGTCTCAGAGCCGAGACCTCAAGGTGAGCTATATACATATATATGTAACGCACTTTCCCCCACCCCCTGGGACCCGAAGGGATATATACAGGACTGGCTGCTGTCTCAGAGCCGAGACCTCAAGGTGAGCTATATACATATATATGTAACGCACTTTCCCCCCCCCCCTGGGACCCGAAGGGATATATACAGGACTGGCTGCTGTCTCAGAGCCGAGACCTCAAGGTGAGCTATATACATATATATGTAACGCACTTTCCCCCACCCCCTGGGACCCGAAGGGATATATACAGGACTGGCTGCTGTCTCAGAGCCGAGACCTCAAGGTGAGCTATATACATATATATGTAACGCACTTTCCCCCCCCCCCTGGGACCCGAAGGGATATATACAGGACTGGCTGCTGTCTCAGAGCCGAGACCTCAAGGTGAGCTATATACATATATATGTAACGCACTTTCCCCCACCCCCTGGGACCCGAAGGGATATATACAGGACTGGCTGCTGTCTCAGAGCCGAGACCTCAAGGTGAGCTATATACATATATATGTAACGCACTTCCCCCCCCCCCCTGGGACCCGAAGGGATATATACAGGACTGGCTGCTGTCTCAGATCCGAGACCTCAAGGTGAGCTATATACATATATATGTAATGCACTTTCCCCCCCCCCGGGACCCGAAGGGATATATACAGGACTGGCTGCTGTCTCAGAGCCGAGACCTCAAGGTGAGCTATATACATATATATGTAACGCACTTTCCCCCGCCCCCTGGGACCCGAAGGGATATATACAGGACTGGCTGCTGTCTCAGAGCCGAGACCTCAAGGTGAGCTATATACATATATATGTAACGCACTTCCCCCCCCCCCCCCTGGGACCCGAAGGGATATATACAGGACTGGCTGCTGTCTCAGAGCCGAGACCTCAAGGTGAGCTATATACATATATATGTAATGCACTTCCCCCCCCCCCCCTGAGACCCGAAGGGATATATACAGGACTGGCTGCTGTCTCAGAGCCGAGATCTCAAGGTGAGCTATATACATATATATGTAACGCACTTCCCCCCCCCCCCCTGGGACCCGAAGGGATATATACAGGACTGGCTGCTGTCTCAGAGCCGAGACCTCAAGGTGAGCTATATACATATATATGTAACGCACTTTCCCCCCCCCCCCCCTGAGACCCGAAGGGATATATACAGGACTGGCTGCTGTCTCAGAGCCGAGACCTCAAGGTGAGCTATATACATATATATGTAATGCACTTCCCCCCCCCCTGGGACCCGAAGGGATATATACAGGACTGGCTGCTGTCTCAGAGCCGAGACCTCAAGGTGAGCTATATACATATATATGTAACGCACTTTCCCCCCCCCCCTGAGACCCGAAGGGATATATACAGGACTGGCTGCTGTCTCAGAGCCGAGACCTCAAGGTGAGCTATATACATATATATGTAACGCACTTTCCCCCCCCCCCCCCTGGGACCCGAAGGGATATATACAGGACTGGCTGCTGTCTCAGAGCCGAGACCTCAAGGTGAGCTATATACATATATATGTAACGCACTTTCCCCCCCCCCCTGAGACCCGAAGGGATATATACAGGACTGGCTGCTGTCTCAGAGCCGAGACCTCAAGGTGAGCTATATACATATATATGTAACGCACTTCCCCCCCCCCCCTGGGACCCGAAGGGATATATACAGGACTGGCTGCTGTCTCAGAGCCGAGACCTCAAGGTGAGCTATATACATATATATGTAACGCACTTTCCCCCCCCCCTGGGACCCGAAGGGATATATACAGGACTGGCTGCTGTCTCAGAGCCGAGACCTCAAGGTGAGCTATATACATATGTAACGGTGTTTCTGGCCCGGCCTGACCCACCCAATCTCACATTGGCCCCTGTGGTCTAACCGGAACCCATTACAGTGTGAATATGCCTGTGTACACGAGAGGATTTCTGAATGAACACATCTTTATTGAATGATGTGGGCTAGCTGCCCCTCGCAGTTGAGACTTAGCCTCTCATGATTCTCCACGCTGCTTCCCTTCAAAGGTGATTCTTTACTTTAATAGGGATTCCCTATCCCCGCAGGGATCACTATCCTATGCCAGGTCCCTGGACACAGTCTCCTCTGGAGTTACCGCAACTCTTCCTCTCAGCAGAACTCAGGTCTCATACCAAGACTCTCCAGCAACTCCTGCTGGGCTTGAACTAGAACTAAGAACTGTACAGCAACTAACTTTAGAGCACAGTGCTGTGCCTTATGTACTTTCTGAGGCTGACACACCTCTGACATCATAAACCATGGAGTCAGAGCATGTGACCAGTCCCAGCCATACACAGGGCACCCCACCAGGGTGTGAGGGTAAACCTCCATAATTACTGCTGGCATGCCCACACTTACCAGGCCTTACTGCCAACAGGAGAGATGACTGTAGGCATTTTACATGACCGCCTCATTCTCCCCCTGGTGAATCCCATCGTCCTCGCTGGGACCTAAATTTGTACACCTTCTTCCAGGAAGCACTGTAACATAGGACATAATTATGTTAACATTCACATACAAATTTTCAGAATACCATAACAATGACTACAGTACATTCCGCCAAACCCGCCCCGACCAGCAGCCACGAGCCCGCGTAATGTGTTAGTACCCCCTAAAAATAGTGATCTGGGTCAGGTTTTCTCACCTCCCTGTTACCCATATCCAGGACCGTGACATAGTAATGCCTAGGTGATCCTCTCTCTGGCACATAGGTCACCCTATGTTTGTGGACATTTCTCCCTATGCTCCACACTCGCATCAGGGTGTCTATCCTTTCTTCCGCCTTCTTACCTACAATGGCGCTCCCCCTATTGACTAAGTACAACTCTATAGTCTCTTGGAGCCACTTTTCCCTATTGTCCTCAATTTCATCCATCAGGGGCTCCGGAACATAGGGATACTCCAACCCATGGGATTTTTTATACTTGACTATTATAGCCCTCTCCGCCCTACTGACCCTGGTCAGGTCAGCATTACCTGCCCTCCCAGGTAACACCCATGATAGGGGCTCATCAGGATCGACTGGATCTGACAGTGTGTCGGGACCCATGGGCGCTATGTCTCTACGCTCCAGCTGGAACCACCTCTTCTGTAATTCCTTGTCCCTCTGCTCGGGTGTGAACTCTCCCTCTTTCCACCAGAAATCTACCACGTCCTCACGCCGGATGAGGAACCGAGTACGGTCCATCCACGCGGAGTATCCTTCAAATAGCGGGGCCCACCACCGGATCTCCTTAAATGGGTTAGGCCCTGGCTCCCTGTCGTCGTCAAATGAAAATACCCCTGACGACCTCGTGGATCGCGATGGGAACCACCTCGAGGACCCCGGAGCCTTTACTGCCGGTTGGGGTGCTGTATCTGCCACCCTCAATTATCCCTGTCCCCTTGAATCGCCCTCCGTAGCGCCACTGCGCTGCCTTTCCCCAGTCCGTCTTCCCTCTCCCCCTTGTGAATTGTCCACGTACTCCAGGCTAGGCGGTGAACCCGGTGACCGTGTGATGGGGGTAGGGGTATTAACTATGGCGGGGGTTTGGGCATAGTGGCACGGAACGGGACCCCACGGGGTTACGACCCGCTCCTGGCTGTCCGTAGACTGGTCCAAGGATGATGTCTCACCCTCCTCAGTCCTGAGATCGTCTCTCCAATTTCTGGGCCTTGTAAGTGATCGGGGACCTTCCCCCGATCGCCGAAGCGTCGCTGCTTTTTCTTCATGGGTTCCGCCGTCGCCACCGGAAGTGAAGTCCTCCCCGGAACCGGAAGCATCGCCATCTTGCGTGGGACCCCCATGTGGGATCTCTTCTTCCACGACGACATCCGGTTGCTCCGCCGTCGCCGCCGGAAGTGATGCCGCCATTCCACGTGCGCTCGGGGCCTGGCGCGGCCCTTCCAGCGCTTCGCCGTCTGCTGTGACCAGGTAAGAGATAGGACTTTTTGGCTTACCCGTCCGCAGGGGTGTAGGCGTCTCTCTCCCGTCTCCGCCAGGTCCTGGGATGGCGGGACTCCGTCGGTCGGATCGCCGATCTGCGGGGGACGTCCTGCCACTCACCCCACGGGGTGTCGTTCTCCCGGTCTGCCTTTTCAGCTCCGCTTTTACTACCGCCAGCTCACGGAGGTCCTCATCTGAGTAATCCCCTCGCCCGGACTTAGGGGTCCCCGGGCGGGGTGACAGTCTCTTTTCCCCGAACGCGGGGGTTGGTTCAGCCGCCTCAATCGCCAGTGACCCAGCTGACTTGACCGGCTCCAGTCCCTTGTTTCCGGGACTCGCGCGGTTGCTCCATAGCGCGCCCGGGGACTCGGCGGAGCGCCTTGTCACGTCCACCGGGGGGTCAGCAGGCTGTATAGGAATGAATGTGGGCATAGGCCACAGGTACAAAGTCCCGCAATGAGGGCAACGTGCCGCTGTATTGACCGTGCCTCTGGGCAGCCCGCATTGTAGGCAGAGCCCGACCACCGTCTCGGTGCCAGCCACCCGTACCACCAGTAGCCCGCCGGGTACTGAGTAGGGCTGGGTGGAGACCATCGTGCCCACAGTGGAGGAGCAGGCCATTCTTGGTACAGGAGCCACTTCCTGTACAGGTCTCTCCTTCTCAGTGGTTCCTCGCAACTGACTGATGGAAGTTGCTGGATCCGCCACTCCCTGCTTCGGCTCCTCCCTTCTCTGACAGAGCTGGAACCCGCCCCCAGGGGTTGCAATAATGGGCGGGTCCCACAGGGGAATATCATGCCCCTTAATTAAGGCCGCACCTCTCTCAGTCCTGGTGGGCGCGGTCTGCGTTTTCGCGCCAGTTTCCTCCTCAGAGCTGGAGTCTTTTCCTGCGGCTAGTTCCCGCCTTTTCCTTGCAGCAGCTTTTTGCGCAAGGTACCCTTCTTTCTTGCAAATCACCTCCACGGCCGGAACTACTTTTTGTAGTGGCGCCGTCTGGATATCAGTCCCTGGGCCCAGTGGGTGCATTCCCACAGGCCATAATTGAAAGTCACTCCCCCTGGTAGAAATCAGGGGAGGGTCCCATAGACTTAGCGGTTGACTCAGCACAGGGGCTGAATTAGTCACTGTCCATCCCGGCGCAGCTATAGCTTTTGCGCCATGCCCCCCATCAGGGCGGGGCTCTGCTGTTCGCGCCATTCCCGGCCAGCTCTTTGCAAGTCCTGCACCAGCCACATTTTCTGTAACTGTCCCATGCGGTTTCCCTAGCAAGCGGGAACCGCCATTTTGGTTGATTTTTGCGCCCAAAAAGTCCATGTGTTTGCTCTCCTCGTGGGGTTCTCCCCCAATTATTACAATTTCCTCACACTCTTCAAGGGTGGCCCCTCGCTGTCCCATACAGGATAAAAACGGGGCAGCCATAGCCTTCGCTCCGCTCCAGAGCAGATTGGTCAATGACAACTCGGCGACAGTCTGCTCTTCAGTGGGTTGCACGCCACGGGTGCCCTCCCCATCAGCCTCTGTCCGGCATTTCATGTTCTCCGCACCACGCGGATCCTCCACTCTCTCGTAACAGTTGTCGTACATGGGGCTCCGCTCTGCGGGGCAGCCTCCACACCGGTACAATAAAGATGTTCAGATGCACCACCACATGTGTACCCGAACTAGGCTTGACTCAATGTGCACTACCTCAGGCTAGGCTCACTCTCTCAGTGTCTGCTGTGACTCCTTCCTCCCAGTCTGTGCTCCCTACGGTGAGTGTCTGGAATGGGCTAGGTACTCTGGCTCTGCCATGCAGTACTTGGGGTGTCTACCTCTCTTGGTCAGCCTAGCGCAGACCCTCTCCAGGATTCCTGACCATGTTAACAGGCTATCCCTTCTGGCATCCTACCAACTAGCACTGCCTCAAGGTGACTCGGTCAGCTATAGCCCGGCTCCAAACCCCTCACTCCTTTCAGGCCCCTAGGTTGTCCCTGCGAACTGACAATATCCCGTCAGCCCCCTGACCACCCCTAGGTCCGTCCCTACGCAGCACAAAGTGGCAGCAGACTCTCTCCCTGTTCCCAAGTGACCTAGCTAAAGCCTGTCCTGTTGACAGGTCTGATCTCAGCAGCTCGCCTCCAAATGTAACGGTTTTTCTGGCCCGGCCTGACCCACCCAATCTCACATTGGCCCCTGTGGTCTAACCGGACCCCATTACAGTGTGAATATGCCTGACGGTGCACCTGCTGGCTACAGGACTCCTGAGTCTCCCGCATGATGGTGTGTGGGGAGAACCCGTCCAGACAGGCAGCTGAGGTAGTGTGCTGAGTCTCACCTAGTTCCAGTGCAGCGCCTCCACCTCATCAGGGTCCCTGCGTCCGCATGGGAATGATCCTGTTGAGGAACTCCTCCGTGGTGCTCCTCTGTGTACACTCATTCCACAGATGTACACGAGAGGATTTCTGAATGAACACATCTTTATTGAATGATGTGGGCTAGCTGCCCCTCGCAGTTGAGACTTAGCCTCTCATGATTCTCCTCGCTGCTTCCCTTCAAAGGTGATTCTTTACTTTAATAGGGATTCCCTATCCCCGCAGGGATCACTATCCTGTGCCAGGTCCCTGGACACAGTCTCCTCTGGAGTTACCGCAACTCTTCCTCTCAGCAGAACTCAGGTCTCATACCAAGACTCTCCAGCAACTCCTGCTGGGCTTGAACTAGAACTAAGAACTGTACAGCAACTAACTTTAGAGCACAGTGCTGTGCCTTATGTACTTTCTGAGGCTGACACACCTCTGACATCACAAACCATGGAGTCAGAGCATGTGACCAGTCCCAGCCATACACAGGGCACACCACCAGGGTGTGAGGGTAAACCTCCATAATTACTGCTGGCATGCCCACACTTACCAGGCCTTACTGCCAACAGGAGAGATGACTGTAGGCATTTTACATGACCGCCTCATTCTCCCCCTTGGTGAATCCCATCGTCCTCGCTGGGACCTAAATTTGTACACCTTCTTCCAGGAAGCACTGTAACATAGGACATAATTATGTTAACATTCACATACAAATTTTCAGAATACCATAACAATGACTACAGTACATTCCGCCAAACCCGCCCCGACCAGCAGCCACGAGCCCGCGTAATGTGTTAGTACCCCCTAAAAATAGTGATCTGGGTCAGGTTTTCTCACCTCCCTGTTACCCATATCCAGGACCGTGACATAGTAATGCCGAGGCGATCCTCTCTCTGGCCTATAGGTCACCCTATGTTTGTGGACATTTCTCCCTATGCTCCACACTCGCATCAGGGTGTCTATCCTTTCCTCCGCCTTCTTACCTACAATGGCGCTCCCCCTATTGACTAAGTACAACTCTATAGTCTCTTGGAGCCACCTTTCCCTATTGTCCTCAATTTCATCCATCAGGGGCTCCGGAACATAGGGATACTCCAACCCATGGGATTTTTTATACTTGACTATTATAGCCCTCTCCGCCCTACTGACCCTGGTCAGGTCAGCATTACCTGCCATCCCAGGTAACACCCATGATAGGGGCTCATCAGGATCGACTGGATCTGACAGTGTGTCGGGACCCATGGGCGCTATGTCTCTACGCTCCAGCTGGAACCACCTCTTCTGTAATTCCTTGTCCCTCTGCTCGGGTGTGAACTCTCCCTCTTTCCACCAGAAATCTACCACGTCCTCACGCCGGATGAGGAACCGAGTACGGTCCATCCACGCGGAGTATCCTTCAAATAGCGGGGCCCACCACCGGGTCTCCTTAAATGGGTTAGGCCCTGGCTCCCTGTCGTCGTCAAATGAAAATACCCCTGACGACCTCGTGGATCGCGATGGGAACCACCTCGAGGACCCCGGAGCCTTTACTGCCGGTTGGGGTGCTGTATCTGCCACCCTCAATTATCCCTGTCCCCTTGAATCGCCCTCCGTAGCGCCACTGCGCTGCCTTTCCCCAGTCCGTCTTCCCTCTCCCCCTTGTGAATTGTCCACGTACTCCAGGCTAGGCGGTGAACCCGGTGACCGTGTGATGGGGGTAGGGGTATTAACTATGGCGGGGGTTTGGGCATAGTGGCACGGAACGGGACCCCACGGGGTTACGACCCGCTCCTGGCTGTCCGTAGACTGGTCCAAGGATGATGTCTCACCCTCCTCAGTCCTGAGATCGTCTCTCCAATTTCTGGGCCTTGTAAGTGATCGGGGACCTTCCCCCGATCGCCGAAGCGTCGCTGCTTTTTCTTCATGGGTTCCGCCGTCGCCACCGGAAGTGAAGTCCTCCCCGGAACCGGAAGCATCGCCATCTTGCGTGGGACCCCCATGCGGGATCTCTTCTTCCACGACGACATCCGGTTGCTCCGCCGTCGCCGCCGGAAGTGATGCCGCCATTCCACGTGCGCTCGGGGCCTGGCGCGGCCCTTCCAGCGCTTCGCCGTCTGCTGTGACCAGGTAAGAGATAGGGCTTTTTGGCTTACCCGTCCGCAGGGGTGTAGGCGTCTCTCTCCCGTCTCCGCCAGGTCCTGGGATGGCGGGACTCCGTCGGTCGGATCGCCGATCTGCGGGGGACGTCCTGCCACTCACCCCACGGGGTGTCGTTCTCCCGGTCTGCCTTTTCAGCTCCGCTTTTACTACCGCCAGCTCACGGAGGTCCTCATCTGAGTAATCCCCTCGCCCGGACTTAGGGGTCCCCGGGCGGGGTGACAGTCTCTTTTCCCCGAACGCGGGGGTTGGTTCAGCCGCCTCAATCGCCAGTGACCCAGCCGACTTGACCGGCTCCAGTCCCTTGTTTCCGGGACTCGCGCGGTTGCTCCATAGCGCGCCCGGGGACTCGGCGGAGCGCCTTGTCACGTCCACCGGGGGGTCAGCAGGCTGTATAGGAATGAATGTGGGCATAGGCCACAGGTACAAAGTCCCGCAATGAGGGCAACGTGCCGCCGTATTGACCGTGCCTCTGGGCAGCCCGCATTGTAGGCAGAGCACGACCACCGTCTCGGTGCCAGCCACCCGTACCACCAGTAGCCCGCCGGGTACTGAGTAGGGCTGGGTGGAGACCATCGTGCCCACCGTGGAGGAGCAGGCCATTCTTTGTACAGGAGCCACTTCCTGTACAGGTCTCTCCTTCTCAGTGGTTCCTCGCAACTGACTGATGGAAGTTGCTGGATCCGCCACTCCCTGCTTCGGCTCCTCCCTTCTTTGACAGAGCTGGAACCCGCCCCCAGGGGTTGCAATAATGGGCGGGTCCCACAGGGGAATATCATGCCCCTTAATTAAGGCCGTGCCTTTCTCAGTCCTGGTGGGCGCGGTCTGCGTTTTCGCGCCAGTTTCCTCCTCAGAGCTGGAGTCTTTTCCCGCGGCTAGTTCCCGCCTTTTCCTTGCAGCAGCTTTTTGTGCAAGGTACCTTTCTTTCTTGCAAATCACCTCCACGGCCGGAACTACTTTTTGTAGTGGCGCCGTCTGGATATCAGTCCCTGGGCCCAGTGGGTGCATTCCCACAGGCCATAGTTGAAAGTCACTCCCCCTGGTAGAAATCAGGGGAGGGTCCCATAGACTTAGCGGTTGACTCAGCACAGGGGCTGAATTAGTCACTGTCCATCCCGGCGCAGCCATAGCTTTCGCGCCATGCCCCCCATCAGGGCGGGGCTCTGCTGTTCGCGCCATTCCCGGCCAGCTTTTTGCAAGTCCTGCACCAGCCACATTTTCTGTAACTGTCCCATGCGGTTTCCCTAGCAAGCGGGAACCGCCATTTTGGTTGATTTTTGCGCCCAAAAAGTCCATGTGTTTGCTCTCCTCGTGGGGTTCTCCCCCAATTATTACAATTTCCTCACACTCTTCAAGGGTGGCCCCTCGCTGTCCCAGACAGGATAAAAATGGGGCAGCCATAGCCTTCGCTCCGCTCCAGAGCAGCCTGGTCAATGATAACTCGGCGACTGTTTGCTCTTCAGTGGGTTGCACGCCACGGGTGCCCTCCCCATCAGCCTCTGTCCGCCATTTCATGTTCTCCGCACCACGCGGATCCTCCACTCTCTCGTAACAGTTGTCGTACATGGGGCTCCGCTCTGCGGGGCAGCCTCCACACCGGTACAATAAAGATGTTCAGATTCTCTCTCAGTGTCTGCTGTGACTCCTTCCTCCCAGTCTGTGCTCCCTACGGTGAGTGTCTGGAATGGCTAGGTACTCTGGCTGGCTCTGCCATGCAGTACTTGGGGCGTCTACCTCTCTTGGTCAGCCTAGCGCAGACCCTCTCCAGGACTCCTGACCATGTTAACAGGCTATCCCTTCTGGCATCCTACCAACTAGCACTACCTCAAGGTGACTCGGTCAGCTATAGCCCGGCTCCAAACCCCTCACTCCTTTCAGGCCCCTAGGTTGTCCCTGCGAACTGACAATATCCCGTCAGCCCCCTGATCACCCCTAGGTCCGTCCCTACGCAGCACAAAGTGGCAGCAGACTCTCTCCCTGTTCCCAAGTGACCTAGCTAAAGCCTGTCCTGTTGACAGGTCTGATCTCAGCAGCTCGCCTCCAAATGTAACGGTTTTTCTCGCCCGGCCTGACCCACCCAATCTCACATTGGCCCCTGTGGTCTAACCGGACCCCATTACAGTGTGAATATGCCTGACGGTGCACCTGCTGGCTACAGGACTCCTGAGTCTCCCGCATGATGGTGTGTGGGGAGAACCCGTCTAGACAGGCAGCTGAGGTAGTGTGTTGAGTCTCACCTAGTTCCAGTGCAGCGCCTCCACCTCATCAGGGTCCCTGCGTCCGCATGGGAATGATCCTGTTGAGGAACTCCTCCGTGGTGCTCCTCTCTGTACACTCATTCCACAGACGTACACGAGAGGATTTCTGAATGAACACATCTTTATTGAATGATGTGGGCTAGCTGCCCCTCGCAGTTGAGACTTAGCCTCTCATGATTCTCCCCGCTGCTTCCCTTCAAAGGTGATTCTTTCCTTTAATAGGGATTCCCTATCCCCGCAGGGATCACTATCCTGTGCCAGGTCCCTGGACACAGTCTCCTCTGGAGTTACCGCAACTCTTCCTCTCAGCAGAACTCAGGTCTCATACCAAGACTCTCCAGCAACTCCTGCTGGGCTTGAACTAGAACTAAGAACTGTACAGCAACTAACTTTAGAGCACAGTGCTGTGCCTTATGTACTTTCTGAGGCTGACACACCTCTGACATCACTAACCATGGAGTCAGAGCATGTGACCAGTCCCAGCCATACACAGGGCACCCCACCAGGGTGTGAGGGTAAACCTCCATAATTACTGCTGGCATGCCCACACTTACCAGGCCTTACTGCCAACAGGAGAGATGACTGTAGGCATTTTACATGACCGCTACACATATATATGTAACGCACTTTCCCCCACCCCCTGGGACCCGAAGGGATATATACAGGACTGGCTGCTGTCTCAGAGCCGAGACCTCAAGGTGAGCTATATACATATTTATGTAACACACTTTCCCCCCCCCCGGGACCCGAAGGATATATACAGGACTGGCTGCTGTCTCAGAGCCGAGACCTCAAGGTGAGCTATATACATATATATGTAACGCACTTTCCCCCCCCCCCTGGGACCCGAAGGGATATATACAGGACTGGCTGCTATCTCAGAGCCGAGACCTCAAGGTGAGCTATATACATATATATGTAACGCACTTTCCCCCACCCCCTGGGACCCGAAGGGATATATACAGGACTGGCTGCTATCTCAGAGCCGAGACCTCAAGGTGAGCTATATACATATATATGTAACGCACTTCCCCCCCCCCCCTGGGACCCGAAGGGATATATACAGGACTGGCTGCTGTCTCAGAGCCGAGACCTCAAGGTGAGCTATATACATATATATGTAACGCACTTTCCCCCCCCCCCCTGGGACCCGAAGGGATATATACAGGACTGGCTGCTGTCTCAGAGCTGAGACCTCAAGGTGAGCTATATACATATATATGTAACGCACTTTCCCCCCCCCTGGGACCCGAAGGGATATATACAGGACTGGCTGCTGTCTCAGAGCCGAGACCTCAAGGTGAGCTATATACATATATATGTAACGCACTTTCCCCCCCCCCTGGGACCCGAAGAGATATATACAGGACTGGCTGCTGTCTCAGAGCCGAGACCTCAAGGTGAGCTATATACATATATATGTAACGCACTTTCCCCCACCCCCTGGGACCCGAAGGGATATATACAGGACTGGCTGCTGTCTCAGAGCCGAGACCTCAAGGTGAGCTATATACATATATATGTAACGCACTTTCCCCCACCCCCTGGGACCCGAAGGTATATATACAGGACTGGCTGTTGTCTCAGAGCCGAGACCTCAAGGTGAGCTATATACATATATATGTAACGCACTTTCCTCCACCCCCTGGGACCCGAAGGGATATATACAGGACTAGCTGCTGTCTCAGAGCCGAGACCTCAAGGTGAGCTATATACATATATATGTAACGCACTTTCTCCCCCCCCCCTGGGACCCGAAGGGATATATACAGGACTGGCTGCTGTCTCAGAGCCGAGACCTCAAGGTGAGCTATATACATATATATGTAACGCACTTTCCCCCACCCCCTGGGACCCGAAGGGATATATACAGGACTAGCTGCTGTCTCAGAGCCGAGACCTCAAGGTGAGCTATATACATATATATGTAACGCACTTTCTCCCCCCCCCCTGGGACCCGAAGGGATATATACAGGACTGGCTGCTGTCTCAGAGCTGAGACCTCAAGGTGAGCTATATACATATATATGTAATGCACTTTCCCCCACCCCCTGGGACCCAAAGGGATATCTACAGGACTGGCTGCTGTCTCAGAGCCGAGACCTCAAGGTGAGCTATATACATATATATGTAACGCACTTTCCCCCACCCCCTGGGACCCGAAGGGATATATACAGGACTGGCTGCTGTCTCAGAGCCGAGACCTCAAGGTGAGCTATATACATATATATGTAACGCACTTTCCCCCCCCCCTGGGACCCGAAGGGATATATACAGGACTGGCTGCTGTCTCAGAGCCGAGACCTCAAGGTGAGCTATATACATATATATGTAACGCACTTCCCCCCCCCCCCGGGACCCGAAGGGATATATACAGGACTGGCTGCTGTCTCAGAGCCGAGACCTCAAGGTGAGCTATATACATATATATGTAACGCACTTTCCCCCACCCCCTGGGACCCGAAGGGATATATACAGGACTGGCTGCTGTCTCAGAGCCGAGACCTCAAGGTGAGCTATATACATATATATGTAACGCACTTTCCCCCACCCCCTGGGACCCGAAGGGATATATACAGGACTGGCTGCTGTCTCAGAGCCGAGACCTCAAGGTGAGCTATATACATATATATGTAACGCACTTTCCCCCACCCCCTGGGACCCGAAGGGATATATACAGGACTGGCTGCTGTCTCAGAGCCGAGACCTCAAGGTGAGCTATATACATATATATGTAACGCACTTTCCCCCACCCCCTGGGACCCGAAGGGATATATACAGGACTGGCTGCTGTCTCAGAGCCGAGACCTCAAGGTGAGCTATATACATATATATGTAACGCACTTTCCCCCGCCCCCTGGGACCCGAAGGGATATATACAGGACTGGCTGCTGTCTCAGAGCCGAGACCTCAAGGTGAGCTATATACATATATATGTAACGCACTTTCCCCCACCCCCTGGGACCCGAAGGGATATATACAGGACTGGCTGCTGTCTCAGAGCCGAGACCTCAAGGTGAGCTATATACATATATATGTAACGCACTTTCCCCCACCCCCTGGGACCCGAAGGGATATATACAGGACTGGCTGCTGTCTCAGAGCCGAGACCTCAAGGTGAGCTATATACATATATATGTAACGCACTTTCCCCCCCCCCCTGGGACCCGAAGGGATATATACAGGACTAGCTGCTGTCTCAGAGCCGAGACCTCAAGGTGAGCTATATACATATATATGTAACGCACTTTCCCCCACCCCCTGGGACCCGAAGGGATATATACAGGACTGGCTGCTGTCTCAGAGCTGAGACCTCAAGGAGAGCTATATACATATATCTGTAACGCACTTTCCCCCGCCCCCTGGGACCCGAAGGGATATATACAGGACTGGCTGCTGTCTCAGAGCCGAGACCTCAAGGTGAGCTATATACATATAAATGTAACGCACTTTCCCCCACCCCCTGGGACCCGAAGGGATATATACAGGACTGGCTGCTGTCTCAGAGCCGAGACCTCAAGGTGAGCTATATACATATATATGTAATGCACTTTCCCCCACCCCCTGGGACCCGAAGGGATATATACAGGACTGGCTGCTGTCTCAGAGCCGAGACCTCAAGGTGAGCTATATACATATATATGTAATGCACTTTCCCCCACCCCCTGGGACCCGAAGGGATATATACAGGACTGGCTGCTGTCTCAGAGCTGAGACCTCAAGGTGAGCTATATACATATATCTGTAACGCACTTTCCCCCGCCCCCTGGGACCCGAAGGGATATATACAGGACTGGCTGCTGTCTCAGAGCTGAGACCTCAAGGTGAGCTATATACATATATATGTAACGCACTTTCCCCCCCCCCTGGGACCCGAAGGGATATATACAGGACTGGCTGCTGTCTCAGAGCCGAGACCTCAAGGTGAGCTATATACATATATATGTAACGCACTTTCCCCCACCCCCTGGGACCCGAAGGGATATATACAGGACTGGCTGCTGTCTCAGAGCTGAGACCTCAAGGTGAGCTATATACATATATCTGTAACGCACTTTCCCCCGCCCCCTGGGACCCGAAGGGATATATACAGGACTGGCTGCTGTCTCAGAGCTGAGACCTCAAGGTGAGCTATATACATATATATGTAACGCACTTTCCCCCCCCCCTGGGACCCGAAGGGATATATACAGGACTGGCTGCTGTCTCAGAGCCGAGACCTCAAGGTGAGCTATATACATATATATGTAACGCACTTTCCCCCCCCCCTGGGACCCTAAGGGATATATACAGGACTGGCTGCTGTCTCAGAGCCGAAACCTCAAGGTGAGCTATATACATATATATGTAACGCACTTTCCCCCCCCCCCCTGGGACCCGAAGGGATATATACAGGACTGGCTGCTGTCTCAGAGCCGAGACCTCAAGGTGAGCTATATACATATATATGTAACGCACTTTCCCCCACCCCCTGGGACCCGAAGGGATATATACAGGACTGGCTGCTGTCTCAGAGCCGAGACCTCAAGGTGAGCTATATACATATATATGTAACGCACTTTCCCCCACCCCCTGGGACCCGAAGGGATATATACAGGACTGGCTGCTATCTCAGAGCCGAGACCTCAAGGTGAGCTATATACATATATATGTAACGCACTTTCCCCCACCCCCTGGGACCCGAAGGGATATATACAGGACTGGCTGCTATCTCAGAGCCGAGACCTCAAGGTGAGCTATATACATATATATGTAACGCACTTCCCCCCCCCCCCCTGGGACCCGAAGGGATATATACAGGACTGGCTGCTGTCTCAGAGCCGAGACCTCAAGGTGAGCTATATACATATATATGTAACGCACTTTCCCCCCCCCCTGGGACCCGAAGGGATATATACAGGACTGGCTGCTGTCTCAGAGCTGAGACCTCAAGGTGAGCTATATACATATATATGTAACGCACTTTCCCCCCCCCTGGGACCCGAAGGGATATATACAGGACTGGCTGCTGTCTCAGAGCCGAGACCTCAAGGTGAGCTATATACATATATATGTAACGCACTTTCCCCCCCCCCTGGGACCCGAAGAGATATATACAGGACTGGCTGCTGTCTCAGAGCCGAGACCTCAAGGTGAGCTATATACATATATATGTAACGCACTTTCCCCCACCCCCTGGGACCCGAAGGGATATATACAGGACTGGCTGCTGTCTCAGAGCCGAGACCTCAAGGTGAGCTATATACATATATATGTAACGCACTTTCCCCCACCCCCTGGGACCCGAAGGGATATATACAGGACTAGCTGCTGTCTCAGAGCCGAGACCTCAAGGTGAGCTATATACATATATATGTAACGCACTTTCTCCCCCCCCCCTGGGACCCGAAGGGATATATACAGGACTGGCTGCTGTCTCAGAGCCGAGACCTCAAGGTGAGCTATATACATATATATGTAACGCACTTTCCCCCACCCCCTGGGACCCGAAGGGATATATACAGGACTGGCTGCTGTCTCAGAGCTGAGACCTCAAGGTGAGCTATATACATATATATGTAATGCACTTTCCCCCACCCCCTGGGACCCAAAGGGATATCTACAGGACTGGCTGCTGTCTCAGAGCCGAGACCTCAAGGTGAGCTATATACATATATATGTAACGCACTTTCCCCCACCCCCTGGGACCCGAAGGGATATATACAGGACTGGCTGCTGTCTCAGAGCCGAGACCTCAAGGTGAGCTATATACATATATATGTAACGCACTTTCCCCCCCCCCTGGGACCCGAAGGGATATATACAGGACTGGCTGCTGTCTCAGAGCCGAGACCTCAAGGTGAGCTATATACATATATATGTAACGCACTTCCCCCCCCCCCGGGACCCGAAGGGATATATACAGGACTGGCTGCTGTCTCAGAGCCGAGACCTCAAGGTGAGCTATATACATATATATGTAACGCACTTTCCCCCACCCCCTGGGACCCGAAGGGATATATACAGGACTGGCTGCTGTCTCAGAGCCGAGACCTCAAGGTGAGCTATATACATATATATGTAACGCACTTTCCCCCACCCCCTGGGACCCGAAGGGATATATACAGGACTGGCTGCTGTCTCAGAGCTGAGACCTCAAGGTGAGCTATATACATATATATGTAATGCACTTTCCCCCACCCCCTGGGACCCAAAGGGATATCTACAGGACTGGCTGCTGTCTCAGAGCCGAGACCTCAAGGTGAGCTATATACATATATATGTAACGCACTTTCCCCCACCCCCTGGGACCCGAAGGGATATATACAGGACTGGCTGCTGTCTCAGAGCCGAGACCTCAAGGTGAGCTATATACATATATATGTAACGCACTTTCCCCCCCCCCTGGGACCCGAAGGGATATATACAGGACTGGCTGCTGTCTCAGAGCCGAGACCTCAAGGTGAGCTATATACATATATATGTAACGCACTTCCCCCCCCCCCGGGACCCGAAGGGATATATACAGGACTGGCTGCTGTCTCAGAGCCGAGACCTCAAGGTGAGCTATATACATATATATGTAACGCACTTTCCCCCACCCCCTGGGACCCGAAGGGATATATACAGGACTGGCTGCTGTCTCAGAGCCGAGACCTCAAGGTGAGCTATATACATATATATGTAACGCACTTTCCCCCACCCCCTGGGACCCGAAGGGATATATACAGGACTGGCTGCTGTCTCAGAGCCGAGACCTCAAGGTGAGCTATATACATATATATGTAACGCACTTTCCCCCACCCCCTGGGACCCGAAGGGATATATACAGGACTGGCTGCTGTCTCAGAGCCGAGACCTCAAGGTGAGCTATATACATATATATGTAACGCACTTTCCCCCACCCCCTGGGACCCGAAGGGATATATACAGGACTGGCTGCTGTCTCAGAGCCGAGACCTCAAGGTGAGCTATATACATATATATGTAACGCACTTTCCCCCGCCCCCTGGGACCCGAAGGGATATATACAGGACTGGCTGCTGTCTCAGAGCCGAGACCTCAAGGTGAGCTATATACATATATATGTAACGCACTTTCCCCCACCCCCTGGGACCCGAAGGGATATATACAGGACTGGCTGCTGTCTCAGAGCCGAGACCTCAAGGTGAGCTATATACATATATATGTAACGCACTTTCCCCCACCCCCTGGGACCCGAAGGGATATATACAGGACTGGCTGCTGTCTCAGAGCCGAGACCTCAAGGTGAGCTATATACATATATATGTAACGCACTTTCCCCCCCCCCCTGGGACCCGAAGGGATATATACAGGACTGGCTGCTGTCTCAGAGCCAAGACCTCAAGGTGAGCTATATACATATATATGTAACGCACTTTCCCCCACCCCCTGGGACCCGAAGGGATATATACAGGACTGGCTGCTGTCTCAGAGCCGAGACCTCAAGGTGAGCTATATACATATAAATGTAACGCACTTTCCCCCACCCCCTGGGACCCGAAGGGATATATACAGGACTGGCTGCTGTCTCAGAGCCGAGACCTCAAGGTGAGCTATATACATATATATGTAACGCACTTTCCCCCACCCCCTGGGACCCGAAGGGATATATACAGGACTGGCTGCTGTCTCAGAGCCGAGGCCTCAAGGTGAGCTATATACATATATCTGTAACGCACTTTCCCCCGCCCCCTGGGACCCGAAGGGATATATACAGGACTGGCTGCTGTCTCAGAGCTGAGACCTCAAGGTGAGCTATATACATATATCTGTAACGCACTTTCCCCCGCCCCCTGGGACCCGAAGGGATATATACAGGACTGGCTGCTGTCTCAGAGCTGAGACCTCAAGGTGAGCTATATACATATATATGTAACGCACTTTCCCCCCCCCCTGGGACCCGAAGGGATATATACAGGACTGGCTGCTGTCTCAGAGCCGAGACCTCAAGGTGAGCTATATACATATATATGTAACGCACTTTCCCCCACCCCCTGGGACCCGAAGGGATATATACAGGACTGGCTGCTGTCTCAGAGCTGAGACCTCAAGGTGAGCTATATACATATATATGTAACGCACTTTCCCCCCCCCCTGGGACCCGAAGGGATATATACAGGACTGGCTGCTGTCTCAGAGCCGAGACCTCAAGGTGAGCTATATACATATATATGTAACGCACTTTCCCCCCCCCCCCTGGGACCCGAAGGGATATATACAGGACTGGCTGCTGTCTCAGAGCTGAGACCTCAAGGTGAGCTATATACATATATATGTAACGCACTTTCCCCCACCCCCTGGGACCCGAAGGGATATATACAGGACTGGCTGCTGTCTCAGAGCCGAGACCTCAAGGTGAGCTATATACATATATATGTAACGCACTTTCCCCCACCCCCTGGGACCCGAAGGGATATATACAGGACTGGCTGCTGTCTCAGAGCCGAGACCTCAAGGTGAGCTATATACATATATATGTAACGCACTTTCCCCGCCCCCTGGGACCCGAAGGGATATATACAGGACTGGCTGCTGTCTCAGAGCCGAGACCTCAAGGTGAGCTATATACATATATATGTAACGCACTTTCCCCCACCCCCTGGGACCCGAAGGGATATATACAGGACTGGCTGCTGTCTCAGAGCCGAGACCTCAAGGTGAGCTATATACATATATATGTAACGCACTTTCCCCGCCCCCTGGGACCCGAAGGGATATATACAGGACTGGCTGCTGTCTCAGAGCCGAGACCTCAAGGTGAGCTATATACATATATATGTAACGCACTTTCCCCCCCCCCTGGGACCCGAAGGGATATATACAGGACTGGCTGCTGTCTCAGAGCCGAGACCTCAAGGTGAGCTATATACATATATATGTAACGCACTTTCCCCCCCCCCTGGGACCCGAAGGGATATATACAGGACTGGCTGCTGTCTCAGAGCCGAGACCTCAAGGTGAGCTATATACATATATATGTAATGCACTTTCCCCCCCCCCCCTGGGAGATGTGGGGCTATGGTGTGTGTGGTGCAATCCCTGTGTCTCACAGGAGCCTGAACCTCCGCTGCTGGAATCCTGGGGTGCACCTGGGCCGATGCTCGGTAGCACCTCCACCTGGTACGGGGTTCTGTACGTACAATAACGCGTTACAGGACCCGCATGCAATAAAACACACACATATAGGCCGTCCCACCAACCAGGCCACGCACGGCCTTACTCTCCAATACGCTGTTCCCTACCCTGGGGTCACAATCCCCCAAAGTACCTGCGTGACCCTTGAGCACCCAACCACCCTGGTGTCCACACGATAATGCCCCACCCAATGTGTGGCACAGCGCTGCCCACGGCGGTGTTTGTTGGTGCACGTGTTGTGTTGGGTACCTGACGGGTGGTCCCACACCTGGGCGAGCAGATGATGCCGGTGATGCAGATGGGATCCTCCAATCCGTTGGAGAACCGCGACGCCTCCGCCTCTACGGTGGGTGGGTCCCTCATGGATGGCACCACCTTTAATAGTCTCTGTAGCACTGATGGATGATCTGGTCCCAGATCACGCTGATCCCGGATGCAGTCGCGTCCTGGCTTTGTCCCTATGCTCTGGCTCTACGGGGCAGTGTCCAAGCAACTACAAGCTGAAGGGGGAGTCGGGGCCTGGCTGGGGCCTAACAGGGGGTATCTGGCCTAGTGCAGATGCCACTGACACCTGCACACACAACCTACCCCTTCCTTGTCGCAGCTCCGACTGGCGTGGCTGCAGGTGCGCAAAATGTATCAATCTCCACCTACAGGGAAAGCTGGAGCCCCATTGGCTGTGTCCTGTCACTTGGCTGACTGCCCCTATGCATTGTGGGGCTTGTAGTCCCCTGTGGGTCCACTCTGTCTACTGGCCGCCTCGCGCGCCTACACTGCGCATGCACGACATCTTGCGCATGCGTAATCGCAACCAAGATGGCGGCGCCCTGCGAAGGGAGCCGCCGGTAGCCTCCGGCGATGCGCTTGCCTCTCCAGCCTGTACCACAACCTCCCCCGCCAGCTGCACTCCCCCCCGCTCCCCTCTGCAACGGAGGTAAGGGGGAGAGCCGAGGGGGACCGGAACATACATATATGTATATATATATATATAAAACACACAGAATAGGTGCCGCATTCAAATTAACTCAAGATAGAAAAAATAATACACAAAACCAGAAATAAAAATAAATGATAACCTCTGGCGGTGCCAGTTATTAAATAATAACAAAAAGAGAAAAGAAGGTCAAAAACGGAGCACTCAGAACATATGTGATGAATAATAGAAAAATTGATTTAATTAGCAATGAAAAATTAAAACAAATGAGACACACCTAAACACATACCACATGTGAGTAATTGCTGTATACACAAGCTGATGAACAAAAAAAAAAACCAAGAAAACAATAAATGTGGAAAGACCCCAATATAAATTAGAGCCCTGGTGGAACAAATCAAATCCAGGGGAAAAATAATTCCCCTAGAAATGTAAAACTGATCGGCCGATCACAAATAGGAATAGACTCGAAATGAAAAAGCTACATGTGAAGCAGATGGAAATGATTAACTAAATGCTGCCTAATAAACACATGAGGGGGCAGATAAGGATAAATACTGACATGGGGAAAAGACATCAAATGTTTACAGCAAAAAAAACGAATTGGCTAAAGTGTAGATGGCAAGTAACAAGTCAAAAGCCATATAAGTGTAGTGAGAAGATGCTACGGATACCAAAATGCAAAAATGATGTCCTGATGGTAAAAAGGTTCTGCAAATATGCGGTTTGCAAGGGTAGGAGGGAGGTCACAGACCCCCAGCGTTCCTTCCACAGCACGAGGGTAGGAGGGAGGTCACAGACCCCCAGCGTTCCTTCCACAGCACGAGGGTAGGAGGGAGGTCACAGACCCCCAGCGTTCCTTCCACAGCACGAGGGTAGGAGGGAGGTCACAGACCCCCAGCGTTCCTTCCGCAGCACGAGGGTAGGAGGGAGGTCACAGACCCCCAGCGTTCCTTCCACAGCACGAGGGTAGGAGGGAGGTCACAGACCCCCAGCGTTCCTTCCACAGAACGAGGGTAGGAGGGAGGTCACAGACCCCCAGCGTTCCTTCCACAGCACGAGGGTAGGAGGGAGGTCACAGACCCCCAGCGTTCCTTCCGCAGCACGAGGGTAGGAGGGAGGTCACAGACCCCCAGCGTTCCTTCCGCAGCACGAGGGTAGGAGGGAGGTCACAGACCCCCAGCGTTCCTTCCGCAGCACGAGGGTAGGAGGGAGGTCACAGACCCCCAGCGTTCCTTCCGCAGCACGAGGGTAGGAGGGAGGTCACAGACCCCCAGCGTTCCTTCCACAGCACGAGGGTAGGAGGGAGGTCACAGACCCCCAGCGTTCCTTCCACAGCACGAGGGTAGGAGGGAGGTCACAGACCCCCAGCGTTCCTTCCGCAGCACGAGGGTAGGAGGGAGGTCACAGACCCCCAGCGTTCCTTCCGCAGCACGAGGGTAGGAGGGAGGTCACAGACCCCCAGCGTTCCTTCCGCAGCACGAGGGTAGGAGGGAGGTCACAGACCCCCAGCGTTCCTTCCGCAGCACGAGGGTAGGAGGGAGGTCACAGACCCCCAGCGTTCCTTCCACAGCACGAGGGTAGGAGGGAGGTCACAGACCCCCAGCGTTCCTTCCGCAGCACGAGGGTAGGAGGGAGGTCACAGACCCCCAGCGTTCTTTCCACAGCACGAGGGTAGGAGGGAGGTCACAGACCCCCAGCGTTCCTTCCGCAGCACGAGGGTAGGAGGGAGGTCACAGACCCCCAGCGTTCCTTCCGCAGCACGAGGGTAGGAGGGAGGTCACAGACCCCCAGCGTTCCTTCCACAGCACGAGGGTAGGAGGGAGGTCACAGACCCCCAGCGTTCCTTCCACAGCACGAGGGTAGGAGGGAGGTCACAGACCCCCAGCGTTCCTTCCACAGCACGAGGGTAGGAGGGAGGTCACAGACCCCCAGCGTTCCTTCCACAGCACGAGGGTAGGAGGGAGGTCACAGACCCCCAGCGTTCCTTCCACAGCACGAGGGAAGGAGGGAGGTCACAGACCCCCAGCGTTCCTTACACAGCACGAGGGTAGGAGGGAGGTCACAGACCCCCAGCGTTCCTTCCACAGCACGAGGGTAGGAGGGAGGTCACAGACCCCCAGCGTTCCTTCCACAGCACGAGGGTAGGAGGGAGGTCACAGACCCCCAGCGTTCCTTACACAGCACGAGGGTAGGAGGGAGGTCACAGACCCCCAGCGTTCCTTCCACAGCACGAGGGTAGGAGGGAGGTCACAGACCCCCAGCGTTCCTTCCGCAGCACGAGGGTAGGAGGAAGGTCACAGACCCCCAGCGTTCCTTCCACAGCACGAGGGTAGGAGGGAGGTCACAGACCCCCAGCGTTCCTTCCACAGCACGAGGGTAGGAGGGAGGTCACAGACCCCCAGCGTTCCTACCACAGCACGAGGGTAGGAGGGAGGTCACAGACCCCCAGCGTTCCTTCCGCAGCACGAGGGTAGGAGGGAGGTCACAGACCCCCAGCGTTCCTTCCACAGCACGAGGGTAGGAGGGAGGTCACAGACCCCCAGCGTTCCTTCCACAGCACGAGGGTAGGAGGGAGGTCACAGACCCCCAGCGTTCCTTCCACAGCACGAGGGTAGGAGGGAGGTCACAGACCCCCAGCGTTCCTTCCACAGCACGAGGGTAGGAGGGAGGTCACAGACCCCCAGCGTTCCTTACACAGCACGAGGGTAGGAGGAAGGTCACAGACCCCCAGCGTTCCTTCCACAGCACGAGGGTAGGAGGGAGGTCACAGACCCCCAGCGTTCCTTCCACAGCACGAGGGTAGGAGGGAGGTCACAGACCCCCAGCGTTCCTTCCACAGCACGAGGGTAGGAGGGAGGTCACAGACCCCCAGCGTTCCTTCCGCAGCACGAGGGTAGGAGGGAGGTCACAGACCCCCAGCGTTCCTTCCGCAGCACGAGGGTAGGAGGGAGGTCACAGACCCCCAGCGTTCCTTCCGCAGCACGAGGGTAGGAGGGAGGTCACAGACCCCCAGCGTTCCTTCCACAGCACGAGGGTAGGAGGGAGGTCACAGACCCCCAGCGTTCCTTCCACAGCACGAGGGTAGGAGGGAGGTCACAGACCCCCAGCGTTCCTTCCACAGCACGAGGGTAGGAGGGAGGTCACAGACCCCCAGCGTTCCTTCCACAGCACGAGGGTAGGAGGGAGGTCACAGACCCCCAGCGTTCCTTCCACAGCACGAGGGTAGGAGGGAGGTCACAGACCCCCAGCGTTCCTTACACAGCACGAGGGTAGGAGGGAGGTCACAGACCCCCAGCGTTCCTTCCAGAGCACGAGGGTAGGAGGGAGGTCACAGACCCCCAGCGTTCCTTCCAGAGCACGAGGGTAGGAGGGAGGTCACAGACCCCCAGCGTTCCTTCCACAGCACGAGGGTAGGAGGGAGGTCACAGACCCCCAGCGTTCCTTACACAGCACGAGGGTAGGAGGGAGGTCACAGACCCCCAGCGTTCCTTACACAGCACGAGGGTAGGAGGGAGGTCACAGACCCCCAGCGTTCCTTCCACAGCACGAGGGTAGGAGGGAGGTCACAGACCCCCAGCGTTCCTTCCACAGCACGAGGGTAGGAGGGAGGTCACAGACCCCCAGCGTTCCTTCCGCAGCACGAGGGTAGGAGGGAGGTCACAGACCCCCAGCGTTCCTTCCGCAGCACGAGGGTAGGAGGGAGGTCACAGACCCCCAGCGTTCCTTCCGCAGCACGAGGGTAGGAGGGAGGTCACAGACCCCCAGCGTTCCTTCCACAGCACGAGGGTAGGAGGGAGGTCACAGACCCCCAGCGTTCCTTCCGCAGCACGAGGGTAGGAGGGAGGTCACAGACCCCCAGCGTTCCTTACACAGCACGAGGGTAGGAGGGAGGTCACAGACCCCCAGCGTTCCTTCCACAGCACGAGGGTAGGAGGGAGGTCACAGACCCCCAGCGTTCCTTCCACAGCACGAGGGTAGGAGGGAGGTCACAGACCCCCAGCGTTCCTTCCACAGCACGAGGGTAGGAGGGAGGTCACAGACCCCCAGCGTTCCTTCCACAGCACGAGGGTAGGAGGGAGGTCACAGACCCCCAGCGTTCCTTCCGCAGCACGAGGGTAGAAGGGAGGTCACAGACCCCCAGCGTTCCTTCCACAGCACGAGGGTAGGAGGGAGGTCACAGACCCCCAGCGTTCCTTACACAGCACGAGGGTAGGAGGGAGGTCACAGACCCCCAGCGTTCCTTCCGCAGCACGAGGGTAGGAGGGAGGTCACAGACCCCCAGCGTTCCTTCCGCAGCACGAGGGTAGGAGGGAGGTCACAGATCCCCAGCGTTCCTTCCACAGCACGAGGGTAGGAGGGAGGTCACAGACCCCCAGCGTTCCTTCCACAGCACGAGGGTAGGAGGGAGGTCACAGACCCCCAGCGTTCCTTCCACAGCACGAGGGTAGGAGGGAGGTCACAGACCCCCAGCGTTCCTTCCACAGCACGAGGGTAGGAGGGAGGTCACAGACCCCCAGCGTTCCTTCCACAGCACGAGGGTAGGAGGGAGGTCACAGACCCCCAGCGTTCCTTCCACAGCACGAGGGTAGGAGGGAGGTCACAGACCCCCAGCGTTCCTTCCACAGCACGAGGGTAGGAGGGAGGTCACAGACCCCCAGCGTTCCTTCCGCAGCACGAGGGTAGGAGGGAGGTCACAGACCCCCAGCGTTCCTTCCACAGCACGAGGGTAGGAGGGAGGTCACAGACCCCCAGCGTTCCTTCCACAGCACGAGGGTAGGAGGGAGGTCACAGACCCCCAGCGTTCCTTCCGCAGCACGAGGGTAGGAGGGAGGTCACAGACCCCCAGCGTTCCTTCCGCAGCACGAGGGTAGGAGGGAGGTCACAGATCCCCAGCGTTCCTTCCACAGCACGAGGGTAGGAGGGAGGTCACAGACCCCCAGCGTTCCTTCCACAGCACGAGGGTAGGAGGGAGGTCACAGACCCCCAGCGTTCCTTCCACAGCACGAGGGTAGGAGGGAGGTCACAGACCCCCAGCGTTCCTTCCACAGCACGAGGGTAGGAGGGAGGTCACAGACCCCCAGCGTTCCTTACACAGCACGAGGGTAGGAGGGAGGTCACAGACCCCCAGCGTTCCTTCCACAGCACGAGGGTAGGAGGGAGGTCACAGACCCCCAGCGTTCCTTCCACAGCACGAGGGTAGGAGGGAGGTCACAGACCCCCAGCGTTCCTTCCACAGCACGAGGGTAGGAGGGCGGTCACAGACCCCCAGCGTTCCTTCCACAGCACGAGGGTAGGAGGGAGGTCACAGACCCCCAGCGTTCCTTCCACAGCACGAGGGTAGGAGGGAGGTCACAGACCCCCAGCGTTCCTTCCACAGCACGAGGGTAGGAGGGAGGTCACAGACCCCCAGCGTTCCTTCCACAGCACGAGGGTAGGAGGGAGGTCACAGACCCCCAGCGTTCCTTCCACAGCACGAGGGTAGGAGGGAGGTCACAGACCCCCAGCGTTCCTTACACAGCACGAGGGTAGGAGGGAGGTCACAGACCCCCAGCGTTCCTTCCGCAGCACGAGGGTAGGAGGGAGGTCACAGACCCCCAGCGTTCCTTCCACAGCACGAGGGTAGGAGGGAGGTCACAGACCCCCAGCGTTCCTTCCACAGCACGAGGGTAGGAGGGAGGTCACAGACCCCCAGCGTTCCTTCCACAGCACGAGGGTAGGAGGGAGGTCACAGACCCCCAGCGTTCCTTCCGCAGCACGAGGGTAGGAGGGAGGTCACAGACCCCCAGCGTTCCTTCCACAGCACGAGGGTAGGAGGGAGGTCACAGACCCCCAGCGTTCCTTCCACAGCACGAGGGTAGGAGAGAAGTCACAGACCCCCAGCGTTCCTTCCGCAGCACGAGGGTAGGAGGGAGGTCACAGACCCCCAGCGTTCCTTCCACAGCACGAGGGTAGGAGGGAGGTCACAGACCCCCAGCGTTCCTTCCACAGCACGAGGGTAGGAGGGAGGTCACAGACCCCCAGCGTTCCTTCCGCAGCACGAGGGTAGGAGGGAGGTCACAGACCCCCAGCGTTCCATCCACAGCACGAGGGTAGGAGGGAGGTGACAGGCCCCCAGCGTTCCTTCCACAGCACGAGGGTAGGAGGGAGGTCACAGACCCCCAGCGTTCCTTACACAGCACGAGGGTAGGAGGGAGGTCACAGACCCCCAGCGTTCCTTCCACAGCACGAGGGTAGGAGGGCGGTCACAGACCCCCAGCGTTCCTTCCACAGCACGAGGGTAGGAGGGAGGTCACAGACCCCCAGCGTTCCTTCCACAGCACGAGGGTAGGAGGGAGGTCACAGACCCCCAGCGTTCCTTCCACAGCACGAGGGTAGGAGGGAGGTCACTGACCCCCAGCGTTCCTTCCACAGCACGAGGGTAGGAGGGAGGTCACAGACCCCCAGCGTTCCTTCCACAGCACGAGGGTAGGAGGGAGGTCACAGACCCCCAGCGTTCCTTCCACAGCACGAGGGTAGGAGGGAGGTCACAGACCCCCAGCGTTCCTTCCACAGCACGAGGGTAGGAGAGAGGTCACAGACCCCCAGCGTTCCTTCCACAGCACGAGGGTAGGAGAGAGGTCACAGACCCCCAGCGTTCCTTCCACAGCACGAGGGTAGGAGAGAGGTCACAGACCCCCAGCGTTCCTTCCACAGCACGAGGGTAGGAGGGAGGTCACAGACCCCCAGCGTTCCTTCCACAGCACGAGGGTAGGAGGGAGGTCACAGACCCCCAGCGTTCCTTACACAGCACGAGGGTAGGAGGGAGGTCACAGACCCCCAGCGTTCCTTCCGCAGCACGAGGGTAGGAGGGAGGTCACAGACCCCCAGCGTTCCTTCCACAGCACGAGGGTAGGAGGGAGGTCACAGACCCCCAGCGTTCCTTCCACAGCACGAGGGTAGGAGGGAGGTCACAGACCCCCAGCGTTCCTTCCACAGCACGAGGGTAGGAGGGAGGTCACAGACCCCCAGCGTTCCTTCCACAGCACGAGGGTAGGAGGGAGGTCACAGACCCCCAGCGTTCCTTCCACAGCACGAGGGTAGGAGGGAGGTCACAGACCCCCAGCGTTCCTTCCACAGCACGAGGGTAGGAGGGAGGTCACAGGCCCCCAGCGTTCCATCCACAGCACGAGGGTAGGAGGGAGGTCACAGACCCCCAGCGTTCCTTCCACAGCACGAGGGTAGGAGGGAGGTCACAGACCCCCAGCGTTCCTTACACAGCACGAGGGTAGGAGGGAGGTCACAGACCCCCAGCGTTCCTTCCGCAGCACGAGGGTAGGAGGGAGGTCACAGACCCCCAGCGTTCCTTCCGCAGCACGAGGGTAGGAGGGAGGTCACAGACCCCCAGCGTTCCTTCCGCAGCACGAGGGTAGGAGGGAGGTCACAGACCCCCAGCGTTCCTTCCGCAGCACGAGGGTAGGAGGGAGGTCACAGACCCCCAGCGTTCCTTCCGCAGCACGAGGGTAGGAGGGAGGTCACAGACCCCCAGCGTTCCTTCCGCAGCACGAGGGTAGGAGAGAGGTCACAGACCCCCAGCGTTCCTTCCGCAGCACGAGGGTAGGAGGGAGGTCACAGACCCCCAGCGTTCCTTCCACAGCACGAGGGTAGGAGGGAGGTCACAGACCCCCAGCGTTCCTTACACAGCACGAGGGTAGGAGGGAGGTCACAGACCCCCAGCGTTCCTTCCACAGCACGAGGGTAGGAGGGAGGTCACAGACCCCCAGCGTTCCTTCCACAGCACGAGGGTAGGAGGGAGGTCACAGACCCCCAGCGTTCCTTCCACAGCACGAGGGTAGGAGGGAGGTCACAGACCCCCAGCGTTCCTTCCACAGCACGAGGGTAGGAGGGAGGTCACAGACCCCCAGCGTTCCTTCCACAGCACGAGGGTAGGAGGGAGGTCACAGACCCCCAGCGTTCCTTCCACAGCACGAGGGTAGGAGGGAGGTCACAGACCCCCAGCGTTCCTTCCACAGCACGAGGGTAGGAGGGAGGTCACAGACCCCCAGCGTTCCTTCCACAGCACGAGGGTAGGAGGGAGGTCACAGACCCCCAGCGTTCCTTCCACAGCACGAGGGTAGGAGGGAGGTCACAGACCCCCAGCGTTCCTTCCACAGCACGAGGGTAGGAGGGAGGTCACAGACCCCCAGCGTTCCTTCCACAGCACGAGGGTAGGAGGGAGGTCACAGACCCCCAGCGTTCCTTCCACAGCACGAGGGTAGGAGGGAGGTCACAGACCCCCAGCGTTCCTTCCACAGCACGAGGGTAGGATTGAGGTCACAGACCCCCAGCGTTCCTTCCACAGCACGAGGGTAGGAGGGAGGTCACAGACCCCCAGCGTTCCTTCCACAGCACGAGGGTAGGAGGGAGGTCACAGACCCCCAGCGTTAGGAGGGAGGTCACAGACCCCCAGCGTTCCTTCCACAGCACGAGGGTAGGAGGGAGGTCACAGACCCCCAGCGTTCCTTCCACAGCACGAGGGTAGGAGGGAGGTCACAGACCCCCAGCGTTCCTTACACAGCACGAGGGTAGGAGGGAGGTCACAGACCCCCAGCGTTCCTTCCGCAGCACGAGGGTAGTAGGGAGGTCACAGACCCCCAGCGTTCCTTCCGCAGCACGAGGGTAGGAGGGAGGTCACAGACCCCCAGCGTTCCTTCCACAGCACGAGGGTAGGAGGGAGGTCACAGACCCCCAGCGTTCCTTCCACAGCACGAGGGTAGGAGGGAGGTCACAGACCCCCAGCGTTCCTTCCACAGCACGAGGGTAGGAGGGAGGTCACAGACCCCCAGCGTTCCTTCCACAGCACGAGGGTAGGAGGGAGGTCACAGACCCCCAGCGTTCCTTCCACAGCACGAGGGTAGGAGGGAGGTCACAGACCCCCAGCGTTCCTTCCACAGCACGAGGGTAGGAGGGAGGTCACAGACCCCCAGCGTTCCTTCCACAGCACGAGGGTAGGAGGGAGGTCACAGACCCCCAGCGTTCCTTCCCCAGCACGAGGGTAGGAGGGAGGTCACAGACCCCCAGCGTTCCTTCCACAGCACGAGGGTAGGAGGGAGGTCACAGACCCCCAGCATTCCTTCCACAGCACGAGGGTAGGAGGGAGGTCACAGACCCCCAGCGTTCCTTCCACAGCACGAGGGTAGGAGGGAGGTCACAGACCCCCAGCGTTCCTTCCACAGCACGAGGGTAGGAGGGAGGTCACAGACCCCCCAGCGTTCCTTCCACAGCACGAGGGTAGGAGGGAGGTCACAGACCCCCAGCGTTCCTTCCGCAGCACGAGGGTAGGAGGGAGGTCACAGACCCCCAGCGTTCCTTCCACAGCACGAGGGTAGGAGGGAGGTCACAGACCCCCAGCGTTCCTTCCACAGCACGAGGGTAGGAGGGAGGTCACAGACCCCCAGCGTTCCTTCCGCAGCACGAGGGTAGGAGGGAGGTCACAGACCCCCAGCGTTCCTTCCACAGCACGAGGGTAGGAGGGAGGTCACAGACCCCCAGCGTTCCTTCCGCAGCACGAGGGTAGGAGGGAGGTCACAGACCCCCAGCGTTCCATCCACAGCACGAGGGTAGGAGGAAGGTCACAGACCCCCAGCGTTCCTTCCACAGCACGAGGGTAGGAGGGAGGTCACAGACCCCCAGCGTTCCTTCCACAGCACGAGGGTAGGAGGGAGGTCACAGACCCCCAGCGTTCCTTCCGCAGCACAAGGGTAGGAGGGAGGTCACAGACCCCCAGCGTTCCTTCCGCAGCACGAGGGTAGGAGGGAGGTCACAGACCCCCAGCGTTCCTTCCACAGCACGGGGGTAGGAGGGAGGTCACAGACCCCCAGCGTTCCTTCCACAGCACGAGGGTAGGAGGGAGGTCACAGACCCCCAGCGTTCCTTCCACAGCACGAGGGTAGGAGAGAGGTCACAGACCCCCAGCGTTCCTTCCGCAGCACGAGGGTAGGAGGGAGGTCACAGACCCCCAGCGTTCCTTCCGCAGCACGAGGGTAGGAGGGAGGTCACAGACCCCCAGCGTTCCTTCCACAGCACGAGGGTAGGAGGGAGGTCACAGACCCCCAGCGTTCCTTCCACAGCACGAGGATAGGAGGGAGGTCACAGACCCCCAGCGTTCCTTCCACAGCACGAGGGTAGGAGGGAGGTCACAGACCCCCAGCGTTCCTTCCACAGCACGAGGGTAGGAGGGAGGTCACAGACCCCCAGCGTTCCTTCCACAGCACGAGGGTAGGAGGGAGGTCACAGACCCCCAGCGTTCCTTCCACAGCACGAGGGTAGGAGAGAGGTCACAGACCCCCAGCGTTCCTTCCGCAGCACGAGGGTAGGAGGGAGGTCACAGACCCCCAGCGTTCCTTCCGCAGCACGAGGGTAGGAGGGAGGTCACAGACCCCCAGCGTTCCTTCCGCAGCACGAGGGTAGGAGGGAGGTCACAGACCCCCAGCGTTCCTTCCACAGCACGAGGATAGGAGGGAGGTCACAGACCCCCAGCGTTCCTTCCACAGCACGAGGGTAGGAGGGAGGTCACAGACCCCCAGCGTTCCTTCCACAGCACGAGGGTAGGAGGGAGGTCACAGACCCCCAGCGTTCCTTCCACAGCACGAGGGTAGGAGGGAGGTCACAGACCCCCAGCGTTCCTTCCGCAGCACGAGGGTAGGAGGGAGGTCACAGACCCCCAGCGTTCCTTCCGCAGCACGAGGGTAGGAGGGAGGTCACAGACCCCCAGCGTTCCTTCCACAGCACGAGGGTAGGAGGGAGGTCACAGACCCCCAGCGTTCCTTCCACAGCACGAGGGTAGGAGGGAGGTCACAGCCCCCCAGCGTTCCTTCCACAGCACGAGGGTAGGAGGGAGGTCACAGACCCCCAGCGTTCCTTCCACAGCACGAGGGTAGGAGGGAGGTCACAGACCCCCAGCGTTCCTTCCACAGCACGAGGGTAGGAGGGAGGTCACAGACCCCCAGCGTTCCTTACACAGCACGAGGGTAGGAGGGAGGTCACAGACCCCCAGCGTTCCTTCCGCAGCACGAGGGTAGGAGGGAGGTCACAGACCCCCAGCGTTCCTTCCGCAGCACGAGGGTAGGAGGGAGGTCACAGACCCCCAGCGTTCCTTCCACAGCACGAGGGTAGGAGGGAGGTCACAGACCCCCAGCGTTCCTTCCACAGCACGAGGGTAGGAGGGAGGTCACAGACCCCCAGCGTTCCTTCCGCAGCACGAGGGTAGGAGGGAGGTCACAGACCCCCAGCGTTCCTTCCACAGCACGAGGGTAGGAGGGAGGTCACAGACCCCCAGCGTTCCTTCCACAGCACGAGGGTAGGAGGGAGGTCACAGACCCCCAGCGTTCCTTCCGCAGCACGAGGGTAGGAGGGAGGTCACAGACCCCCAGCGTTCCTTCCGCAGCACGAGGGTAGGAGGGAGGTCACAGACCCCCAGCGTTCCTTCCGCAGCACGAGGGTAGGAGGGAGGTCACAGACCCCCAGCGTTCCTTCCACAGCACGAGGGTAGGAGGGAGGTCACAGACCCCCAGCGTTCCTTCCACAGCACGAGGGTAGGAGGGAGGTCACAGACCCCCAGCGTTCCTTCCACAGCACGAGGGTAGGAGGGAGGTCACAGACCCCCAGCGTTCCTTCCACAGCACGAGGGTAGGAGGGAGGTCACAGACCCCCAGCGTTCCTTCCGCAGCACGAGGGTAGGAGGGAGGTCACAGACCCCCAGCGTTCCTTCCGCAGCACGAGGGTAGGAGGGAGGTCACAGACTCCCAGCGTTCCTTCCGCAGCACGAGGGTAGGAGGGAGGTCACAGACCCCCAGCGTTCCTTCCACAGCACGAGGGTAGGAGGGAGGTCACAGACCCCCAGCGTTCCTTCCACAGCACGAGGGTAGGAGGGAGGTCACAGACCCCCAGCGTTCCTTCCACAGCACGAGGGTAGGAGGGAGGTCACAGACCCCCAGCGTTCCTTCCACAGCACGAGGGTAGGAGGGAGGTCACAGACCCCCAGCGTTCCTTCCACAGCACGAGGGTAGGAGGGAGGTCACAGACCCCCAGCGTTCCTTCCACAGCACGAGGGTAGGAGGGAGGTCACAGACCCCCAGCGTTCCTTCCGCAGCACGAGGGTAGGAGGGAGGTCACAGACCCCCAGCGTTCCTTCCACAGCACGAGGGTAGGAGGGAGGTCACAGACCCCCAGCGTTCCTTCCACAGCACGAGGGTAGGAGGGAGGTCACAGACCCCCAGCGTTCCTTCCGCAGCACGAGGGTAGGAGGGAGGTCACAGACCCCCAGCGTTCCTTCCGCAGCACGAGGGTAGGAGGGAGGTCACAGACCCCCAGCGTTCCTTCCGCAGCACGAGGGTAGGAGGGAGGTCACAGACCCCCAGCGTTCCTTCCACAGCACGAGGGTAGGAGGGAGGTCACACACCCCCAGCGTTCCTTCCACAGCACGAGGGTAGGAGGGAGGTCACAGACCCCCAGCGTTCCTTCCACAGCACGAGGGTAGGAGGGAGGTCACAGACCCCCAGCATTCCTTCCACAGCACGAGGGTAGGAGAGAGGTCACAGACCCCCAGCGTTCCTTCCACAGAACGAGGGTAGGAGGGAGGTCACAGACCCCCAGCGTTCCTTCCGCAGCACGAGGGTAGGAGGGAGGTCACAGACCCCCAGCGTTCCTTCCGCAGCACGAGGGTAGGAGGGAGGTCACAGACCCCCAGCGTTCCTTCCGCAGCACGAGGGTAGGAGGGAGGTCACAGACCCCCAGCGTTCCTTCCGCAGCACGAGGGTAGGAGGGAGGTCACAGACCCCCAGCGTTCCTTCCACAGCACGAGGGTAGGAGGGAGGTCACAGACCCCCAGCGTTCCTTCCACAGCACGAGGGTAGGAGGGAGGTCACAGACCCCCAGCGTTCCTTCCGCAGCACGAGGGTAGGAGGGAGGTCACAGACCCCCAGCGTTCCTTCCGCAGCACGAGGGTAGGAGGGAGGTCACAGACCCCCAGCGTTCCTTCCGCAGCACGAGGGTAGGAGGGAGGTCACAGACCCCCAGCGTTCCTTCCGCAGCACGAGGGTAGGAGGGAGGTCACAGACCCCCAGCGTTCCTTCCGCAGCACGAGGGTAGGAGGGAGGTCACAGACCCCCAGCGTTCCTTCCACAGCACGAGGGTAGGAGGGAGGTCACAGACCCCCAGCGTTCCTTCCACAGCACGAGGGTAGGAGGGAGGTCACAGACCCCCAGCGTTCCTTCCACAGCACGAGGGTAGGAGGGAGGTCACAGACCCCCAGCGTTCCTTCCACAGCACGAGGGTAGGAGGGAGGTCACTGACCCCCAGCGTTCCTTCCACAGCACGAGGGTAGGAGGGAGGTCACAGACCCCCAGCGTTCCTTCCACAGCACGAGGGTAGGAGGGAGGTCACAGACCCCCAGCGTTCCTTCCACAGCACGAGGGTAGGAGGGAGGTCACAGACCCCCAGCGTTCCTTCCGCAGCACGAGGGTAGGAGGGAGGTCACAGACCCCCAGCGTTCCTTCCACAGCACGAGGGTAGGAGGGAGGTCACAGACCCCCAGCGTTCCTTCCACAGCACGAGGGTAGGAGGAAGGTCAAAGACCCCCAGCGTTCCTTCCACAGCACGAGGGTAGGAGGGAGGTCACAGACCCCCAGCGTTCCTTCCGCAGCACGAGGGTAGGAGGGAGGTCACAGACCCCCAGCGTTCCTTCCACAGCACGAGGGTAGGAGAGAGGTCACAGACCCCCAGCGTTCCTTCCACAGCACGAGGGTAGGAGGGAGGTCACAGACCCCCAGCGTTCCTTCCACAGTAAGAGGGTAGTCCGCAGCCAGCATCAGGCGTCCAGCAGTCTGAGTTGAGGACTGAGATAGACATGAAGATGACGTTGCACAGGGCATGCGTGGATCAGGGGGGGGATGTGGCGGTGTGACGCAGCTCCGCTCCGACGGCCGTTTCGCCGGAAGAAGCCTCACGGCTTATATATATATATATATATATATATATATGTATTACGACCTGAGGAAGACAGGAGAACACTCGAAAGCTTGTCCTATGACAAATTGTTAGTCCAAATAAAAAAGATATCACCTAATACTGAAGTACATATATAAATATATATATATATAGCATAGAAAAAGAACAAAAAGCACTCCGTAATAATAGTCACTGGTGTGGGTGCAGATCCTATAATGAAGAATAAGCAATTCGATACCGTTTGGAAACGAAATCAGCAGGCAGCACTCCAGAATTGAACAAACAAGTGTATTGAAAAAATAAACCCAAACCCAACGTTTCGGTCCACGAATGGGACCTTTGTCAAGGTGGTGCAGTTACAGGACAGAAGTGAACACATATATATATATACCCCTAGAATACTCACAGATAACAGGTGCTGCAAATCAAGTTGATTGCACAGCGTGATGTCAGATGCAATGCTGACCTGGGGTAACCTCAATGTGAGCACTCAGTATAAGGTGTACTTAGTAGCTCAATAGGAAATATAGTGGAAGCCACTGCAGGGGGATTAAAGTTCACACAGTGGCTCCCAAGCCAAAAGTGGTGTGTGTAGGCTCCACATGTATGTGTGTGGCAGAAGCCATAGAGCTGAACTGTGGTCCCTATTCACATTGCTGCAGTGTCGCTTATGTGGCAAACAGAAAAAAAGCCCCAACCACAAATTGCATATGAGGCCAAGGTCAGACATGCACTGTCATACAAAAGTGTCCGATTCGGGGCCCGAAACGTTGGGTTTGGGTTTATTTTTTCAATACACTTGTTTGTTCAATTCTGGAGTGCTGCCTGCTGATTTCGTTTCCAAACGGTATCGTATTGCTTTTATATATATATATCAAATGGAAATATTACGTATGCTCATCTGCATGTCTTAGGCAGGTTTGCAACCCCGCCTTTCCCCATTATCACCCAGCACACAGCACTTCCATTGCAGCAAGGGATTCTGGGAAATTACATGCAAATGAGCACACAGTGCCACCTTTGCTTCAAAACCATATAATATGGTCCCCTATAGGCTTAAGCTTGCTGCATGGTCACAGCTTTGAGCACAGCCTGGGTTAAGATGCACAGCCAGTAAACCCACCCACAGACAGCTGTTTCACCCTTAATGGGTCTCCTCAGTGTGGGGGGGTTATACTGGCTTTGCAAAATAAATAAGCCTGTGATGGGGGCCCAGGTACTGACACATTTATACCGGGATCATAGCACCGAGCAAAGCCAAGGAGTAAAATAAATAAGCTTGTGATGGGGGCCCAGGTACTGACACATTTATACCGGGATCATAGCACCGAGCAAAGCCAAGGAGTAAAATAAATAAGCCTGTGATGGGGGCCCAGGTACTGACACATTTATACCGGGATCATAGCACCGAGCAAAGCCAAGAAGTAAAATAAATAAGCCTGTGATGGGGGCCCAGGTACTGACACATTTATACCGGGATCATAGCACCGAGCAAAGCCAAGGAGTAAAATAAATAAGCTTGTGATGGGGGCCCAGGTACTGACACATTTATACCGGGATCGTAGCACCGAGCAAAGCCAAGGAGTAAAATAAATAAGCTTGTGATGGGGGCCCAGGTACTGACACATTTATACCGGGATCATAGCACCGAGCAAAGCCAAGGAGTAAAATAAATAAGCTTGTGATGGGGGCCCAGGTACTGACACATTTATACCGGGATCATAGCACCGAGCAAAGCCAAGGAGTAAAATAAATAAGCTTGTGATGGGGGCCCAGGTACTGACACATTTATACCGGGATCATAGCACCGAGCAAAGCCAAGGAGTAAAATAAATAAGCCTGTGATGGGGGCCCAGGTACTGACACATTTATACCGGGATCATAGCACCGAGCAAAGCCAAGGAGTAAAATAAATAAGCTTGTGATGGGGGCCCAGGTACTGACACATTTATACCGGGATCGTAGCACCGAGCAAAGCCAAGGAGTAAAATAAATAAGCTTGTGATGGGGGCCCAGGTACTGACACATTTATACCGGGATCGTAGCACCGAGCAAAGCCAAGGAGTAAAATAAATAAGCTTGTGATGGGGGCCCAGGTACTGACACATTTATACCGGGATCGTAGCACCGAGCAAAGCCAAGGAGTAAAATACATCGTAATTTATTCCGTAGAAACAGGCAGACACACACTGAATTACAATAGGCAGAAGAAGATACACTTACTGGGGTTTGGGGTTTAAACACTGCCTTTCCTGATGGAAATAAAGTCTGTAAATAGTCCGTTGGGTGACCGGGAATTAGCCCAAAAGGTTCTGGAGCTCAAATCGGCCCGAGCCTGCAGCAGCTCCCGACTTTCCACTCCAAATGGTGCTGAAAGTCTGACTTAGGAACGTCTCTGCTTAACGTCCTATAGCTGTCTCCTTGCTGTCTCCTTGCTGTCTCCTTGCTGTCTCCTTGCTGTCTCCTTGCTGTCTCCTTGCTGTCTCCTTGCTGTTTCCTTGCTGTCTCCTTGCTGTCTCCTTGCTGTCTCCTTGCTGTCTCCGTGCTGTCTCCGTGCTGTCTCCGTGCTGTCTCCGTGCTGTCTCCGTGCTGTCTCTGTGCTGTCTCCTTGCTGTTTCCTTGCTGTCTCCTTGCTGTCTCCTTGCTGTCTCCTTGCTGTTTCCTTGCTGTCTCCTTGCTGTCTCCTTGCGTTCTCCTTGCTGTCTTTTTGCTGTCTCCTTGCTGTCTCCTTGCTGTCTTTTTGCTGTCTCCTTGCTGTTTCCTTGCTGTCTCCTTGCTGTCTCCTTGCTGTTTCCTTGCTGTTTCCTTGCTGTCTCCTTGCTGTCTCCTTGCTGTTTCCTTGCTGTCTCCTTGCTGTCTCCTTGCTGTCTCCTTGCTGTCTCCTTGCTGTCTCCTTGCTGTCTCCGTGCTGTCTCTGTGCTGTCTCTGTGCTGTCTCTGTGCTGTCTCCTTGCTGTCTCCTCAAGGCTTCTAGGCTTGGAGTCACTTAGATCTCCGAGGACTTAGGATCTGGAGAACTTGGAAATCGTGGCAAAAACATTGAATCACTGGGGAAATATACACGTATACACATTTTTCTACATTACGCTGAAGCGAGAGTGCTACCCCCATTTCCTCCCTTTCCTCCTTACCATTTCTACTGAAATATACACATATACAGGACTAGCTGCTGTCATATATACAGCAAGGGATTCTGGGAAATATCATGCAAATGTGCACACCGTGTCACATTTTGCCTGAAATCCATTTTACATGGAACCCTTATAAACAAATGCTTGCTGTTCACACAACTTTTAAGCACTGCTTTGGATTATATGCAAAGCCAGAGAAACCACTCACAGACAGCATTAGCTTATAAGGGTTCCATGTAAAAATGGATTTCAGGCAAACTGTGTCACTGAGTACTCATTTGCATGTCATTTCCCAGAATCCCTTGCTGCGGTGGAAGCACTGTATGCTTGGTGATAATGGTGAAAGGCGGGTTTGCAGACCTGTCTAAGACGTGAATGTGCTCACAAGTGATATTCTTTATTGGATAGATAGATAGATAGATAGATAGATAGATAGATAGATAGATAGATAGATAGATAGATAGATAGATAGATAGATAGATAGATAGAGAGACAGACAGACAGACAGACAGACAGACAGACAGACAGACAGATAGACAGATAGACAGACAGAATTACACACGCCGCTGTCTCTGTGAGACAGACAGACAGACAGAATTACACACGCCGCTGTCTCTGTGTAGATAGACAGACAGACAGAATTACACACGCCGCTGTCTCTGTGTAGACAGACAGACAGACAGACAGAATTACACACACCGCTGTCTCTGTGTAGACAGACAGACAGACAGAATCACACACGCCGCTGTCTCTGTGTAGACAGACAGACAGACAGACAGAATTACACACGCCGCTGTCTCTGTGTAGACAGACAGACAGACAGAATCACACACGCCGCTGTCTCTGTGTAGACAGACAGACAGACAGACAGACAGAATCACACACGCCGCTGTCTCTGTGTAGACAGACAGACAGACAGACAGAATTACACACGCCGCTATCTCTGTGAGACAGACAGACAGACAGAATTACACACGCCGCTGTCTCTGTGAGACAGACAGACAGACAGAATTACACACGCCGCTGTCTCTGTGAGACAGACAGACAGAATTACACACGCCGCTGTCTCTGTGTAGACAGACAGACAGACAGAATTACACACGCCGCTGTCTCTGTGTAGACAGACAGACAGACAGACAGACAGAATTACACACGCCACTGTCTCTGTGTAGACAGACAGACAGAATTACACACGCCGCTGTCTCTGTGAGACAGACAGACAGACAGAATTACACACGCCGCTGTCTCTGTGAGACAGACAGACAGACAGAATTACACACGCCGCTGTCTCTGTGTAGACAGACAGACAGACAGACAGAATTACACACGCCGCTGTCTCTGTGTAGACAGACAGACAGACAGACAGAATTACACACGCCGCTGTCTCTGTGTAGACAGACAGACAGACAGACAGAATTACACACGCCGCTGTCTCTGTGTAGACAGACAGACAGACAGACAGACAGAATTACACACGCCGCTGTCTCTGTGAGACAGACAGACAGACAGAATTACACACGCCGCTGTCTCTGTGTAGACAGACAGACAGACAGAATCACACACGCCGCTGTCTCTGTGTAGATAGACAGACAGACAGACAGAATTACACACGCCGCTGTCTCTGTGTAGACAGACAGACAGACAGACAGAATCACACACGCCGCTGTCTCTGTGTAGATAGACAGACAGACAGACAGAATTACACACGCCGCTGTCTCTGTGTAGACAGACAGACAGACAGACAGAATTACACACGCCGCTGTCTCTGTGTAGACAGACAGACAGACAGACAGAATTACACACGCCGCTATCTCTGTGTAGATAGACAGACAGACAGACAGAATTACACACGCCGCTGTCTCTGTGTAGATAGACAGACAGACAGACAGACAGACAGACAGAATTACACACGCCGCTGTCTCTGTGTAGATAGACAGACAGAATTACACACGCCGCTGTCTCTGTGTAGACAGACAGACAGACAGAATTACACACGCCGCTATCTCTGTGAGACAGACAGACAGACAGAATTACACACGCCGCTGTCTCTGTGAGACAGACAGACAGACAGAATTACACACGCCGCTGTCTCTGTGAGACAGACAGACAGAATTACACACGCCGCTGTCTCTGTGTAGACAGACAGACAGACAGAATTACACACGCCGCTGTCTCTGTGTAGACAGACAGACAGACAGACAGACAGAATTACACACGCCGCTGTCTCTGTGTAGACAGACAGACAGACAGAATTACACACGCCGCTGTCTCTGTGAGACAGACAGACAGACAGAATTACACACGCCGCTGTCTCTGTGAGACAGACAGACAGACAGAATTACACACGCCGCTGTCTCTGTGTAGACAGACAGACAGACAGACAGAATTACACACGCCGCTGTCTCTGTGTAGACAGACAGACAGACAGACAGAATTACACACGCCGCTGTCTCTGTGTAGACAGACAGACAGACAGACAGAATTACACACGCCGCTGTCTCTGTGTAGACAGACAGACAGACAGACAGACAGAATTACACACGCCGCTGTCTCTGTGAGACAGACAGACAGACAGAATTACACACGCCGCTGTCTCTGTGTAGACAGACAGACAGACAGAATCACACACGCCGCTGTCTCTGTGTAGATAGACAGACAGACAGACAGAATTACACACGCCGCTGTCTCTGTGTAGACAGACAGACAGACAGACAGAATCACACACGCCGCTGTCTCTGTGTAGATAGACAGACAGACAGACAGAATTACACACGCCGCTGTCTCTGTGTAGACAGACAGACAGACAGACAGAATTACACACGCCGCTGTCTCTGTGTAGACAGACAGACAGACAGACAGAATTACACACGCCGCTATCTCTGTGTAGATAGACAGACAGACAGACAGAATTACACACGCCGCTGTCTCTGTGTAGATAGACAGACAGACAGACAGACAGACAGAATTACACACGCCGCTGTCTCTGTGTAGATAGACAGACAGACAGACAGACAGACAGACAGACAGAATTACACACGCCGCTGTCTCTGTGTAGACAGACAGACAGACAGACAGACAGAATTACACACGCCGCTATCTCTGTGTAGACAGACAGACAGACAGACAGAATTACACACGCCGCTATCTCTGTGTAGATAGACAGACAGACAGACAGACAGAATTACACACGCCGCTATCTCTGTGTAGATAGACAGACAGACAGACAGACAGAATCACACACACCGCTATCTCTGTGAGACAGACAGACAGACAGAATTACACACGCCGCTATCTCTGTGAGACAGACAGACAGACAGAATTACACACGCCGCTATCTCTGTGAGACAGACAGACAGAATTACACACGCCGCTGTCTCTGTGTAGACAGACAGACAGACAGAATTACACACACCGCTGTCTCTGTGTAGATAGACAGACAGACAGACAGAATTACACACACCGCTGTCTCTGTGTAGATAGACAGATAGACAGACAGACAGACAGACAGAATTACACACACCGCTGTCTCTGTGTAGATAGACAGACAGACAGACAGACAGAATTACACACGCCGCTATCTCTGTGTAGATAGACAGATAGACAGACAGACAGACAGACAGAATTACACACGCCGCTGTCTCTGTGTAGACAGACAGACAGACAGACAGACAGACAGAATTACACACACCGCTGTCTCTGTGTAGATAGACAGATAGACAGACAGACAGACAGAATTACACACACCGCTGTCTCTGTGTAGATAGACAGATAGACAGACAGACAGACAGACAGACAGAATTACACACACCGCTGTCTCTGTGTCGATAGACAGATAGACAGACAGACAGACAGACAGAATTACACACGCCGCTGTCTCTGTGTAGACAGACAGACAGACAGACAGAATTACACACGCCGCTGTCTCTGTGTAGACAGACAGACAGACAGACAGAATTACACACGCCGCTGTCTCTGTGTAGACAGACAGACAGACAGACAGAATTACACACGCCGCTGTCTCTGTGTAGACAGACAGACAGACAGACAGAATTACACACGCCGCTGTCTCTGTGTAGACAGACAGACAGACAGACAGACAGAATTACACACGCCGCTATCTCTGTGTAGATAGACAGACAGACAGACAGACAGAATTACACACGCCGCTGTCTCTGTGTAGATAGACAGACAGACAGACAGACAGACAGACAGAATTACACACGCCGCTGTCTCTGTGTAGATAGACAGACAGACAGACAGACAGAATTACACACGCCGCTGTCTCTGTGTAGACAGACAGACAGACAGACAGACAGAATTACACACGCCGCTATCTCTGTGTAGACAGACAGACAGACAG
>NW_027457106.1:0-107500 GCF_040206685.1 Ascaphus truei | reverse complement strand
ACATGTCCCAAGGAACGTGTCTTGCACACGGCTGCATGCACTGCGTGATCACGTGTACATTATACTGTGCTGCGTAGAGGCTCTCCCCCCACGCAGTCACCGAGGCGGCAGCGTATTAAATAAAGTGCCATTTAAAGTGCTGAACACGAGTTTGTGTCTCTTTCATTCTCTTCAACATTAGCTCAAAAAAACGAAATAAAAGACGCAGAATCAAACACACGTTGTGAATGATCCCCCTCTTATCTTTTCCATTCATGGATTGGTATGTGTGTGATGTGACCGGGCAGAGCTGGGTGTGTGTGATCGGGCAGAGCTGGGTGTGTGTGTGATGTGACCGGGCAGAGCTGGGTGTGTGTGTGATCGGGCAGAGCTGGGTGTGTGTGATCGGGCAGAGCTGGGTGTGTGTGTGATGTGACCGGGCAGAGCTGGGTGTGTGTGTGATCGGGCAGAGCTGGGTGTGTGTGTGATCGGGCAGAGCTGGGTGTGTGTGATCGGGCAGAGCTGGGTGTGTGTGTGATGTGACCGGGCAGAGCTGCGTGTGTGTGATGTGACCGGGCAGAGCTGGGTGTGTGTGTGATGTGACCGGGCAGAGCTGGGTGTGTGTGTGATGTGACCGGGCAGAGCTGGGTGTGTGTGTGATGTGACCGGGCAGAGCTGTGTGTGTGTGATGTGACCGGGCAGAGCTGGGTGTGTGATGTGACCGGGCAGAGCTGGGTATGTGTGTGTGTGTGTGTGACCAGGCAGAGCTGGGTATGTGTGTGTATGAGCGGGCAGAGCTGGGTGTGTGTGTGATGTGACCGGGCAGAGCTGGGTGTGTGTGTGATGTGACCGGGCAGAGCTGGGTGTGTGTGATGTGACCGGGCAGAGCTGGGTGTGTGTGTGATGTGACCGGGCAGAGCTGTGTGTGTGTGTGATGTGACCGGGCAGAGCTGGGTGTGTGTGTGTGATGTGACCGGGCAGAGCTGGGTGTGTGTGTGATGTGACCGGGCAGAGCTGTGTGTGTGTGATGTGACCGGCAGAGCTGTGTGTGTGTGTGTGTGATGTGACCGGGCAGAGCTGGGTGTGTGTGATGTGACCGGGCAGAGCTGGGGGTGTGTGTGATGTGACCGGGCAGAGCTGTGTGTTTGTGATGTGACCGGGCAGAGCTGGGTGTGTGTGTGATGTGACCGGGCAGAGCTGGGTGGGTGTGTTATGTGATCGGGCAGAGCTGGGTGTGTGTGTGATGTGACCGGGCAGAGCTGGGTGTGTGTGTGATGTGACCGGGCAGAGCTGGGTGTGTGTGTGATGTGATCGGGCAGAGCTAGGTGTGTGTGATGTGACCGGGCAGAGCTGGGTGTGTGTGATGTGATCAGGCAGAGCTAGGTGTGTGTGTGTGATGTGACCGGGCAGAGCTGGGTGTGTGTGTGTGACCGGCAGAGCTGGGTGTGTGTGATGTGATCGGGCAGAGCTGGGTGTGTGGTTATGTGATCGGGCAGAGCTGGGTGTGTGTGTGTGATGTGATCGGGCAGAGCTGTGTGTGTGTAGTGATGTGACCGGGCAGAGCTGGTGTGTGTGTGATGTGACCGGGCAGAGCTGGGTGTGTGTGTGATGTGACCGGGCAGAGCTGTGTGTGTGTGTGATGTGACCGGGCAGAGCTGGGTGTGTGTGTGTGATGTGACCCCCGGGCCCAGAGCTGGGTGTGTGTGTGATGTGACGGGCAGAGCTGGGTGTGTGTGTGTGATGTGACCGGGCAGAGCTGGGTGTGTGTGTGATGTGACGGGCAGAGCTGTGTGTGTGTGATGTGACGGGCAGAGCTGGTGTGTGTGTGATGTGACCGGGCAGAGCTGGGTGTGTGTGATGTGACCGGGCAGAGCTGTGTGTGTGTGATGTGACCGGGCAGAGCTGGGTGTGTGTGTGATGTGACCGGGCAGAGCTGGTGTGTGTGTGATGTGACCGGGCAGAGCTGGGTGTGTGTGTGATGTGACCGGGCAGAGCTGGTGTGTGTGTGATGTGACCGGGCAGAGCTGGGTGTGTGTGTGATGTGACCGGGCAGAGCTGGGTGTGTGTGATGTGACCGGGCAGAGCTGGTGTGTGTGTGATGTGACCGGGCAGAGCTGGGTGTGTGTGTGATGTGACCGGGCAGAGCTGGGTGTGTGTGTGATGTGACCGGGCAGAGCTGGGTGTGTGTGTGATGTGACCGGGCAGAGCTGTGTGTGTGATGTGACCGGGCAGAGCTGTGTGTGTGATGTGACCGGGCAGAGCTGTGTGTGTGTGTGATGTGACCGGGCAGAGCTGTGTGTGTGTGTGATGTGACCGGGCAGAGCTGGGTGTGTGTGTGATGTGACCGGGCAGAGCTGGGTATGTGTGTGATGTGACCGGGCAGAGCTGGGTGTGTGTGATGTGACCGGGCAGAGCTGGGGTGTGTGTGATGTGACCGGGCAGAGCTGGTGTGTGTGTGATGTGACCGGGCAGAGCTGGGTGTGTGTGTGATGTGACCGGGCAGAGCTGGTGTGTGTGTGATGTGACCGGGCAGAGCTGGGTGTGTGTGTGATGTGACCGGGCAGAGCTGGGTGTGTGTGATGTGACCGGGCAGAGCTGGGTGTGTGTGTGATGTGACCGGGCAGAGCTGGGTGTGGTGTGTGTGTGATGTGACCGGGCAGAGCTGGGTGTGTGTGATGTGACCGGGCAGAGCTGGGTGTGTGTGTGATGTGACCGGGCAGAGCTGGGTGTGTGTGATGTGACCGGGCAGAGCTGGGTGTGTGTGTGATGTGACCGGGCAGAGCTGGGTGTGTGTGATGTGACCGGGCAGAGCTGGGTGTGTGTGTGATGTGACCGGGCAGAGCTGGGTGTGTGTGTGATGTGACCGGGCAGAGCTGGGTGTGTGTGTGATGTGACCGGGCAGAGCTGGGGTGTGTGTGATGTGACCGGGCAGAGCTGGGTGTGTGTGTGATGTGACCGGGCAGAGCTGGGTGTGTGTGATGTGACCGGGCAGAGCTGGGTGTGTGTGTGATGTGACCGGGCAGAGCTGGGTGTGTGTGTGATGTGACCGGGCAGAGCTGGGTGTGTGTGTGATGTGACCGGGCAGAGCTGGGTGGTGTGTGTGTGATGTGACCGGGCAGAGCTGTGTGTGTGTGTGATGTGACCGGGCAGAGCTGGGTGTGTGTGATGTGACCGGGCAGAGCTGGGTGTGTGTGTGATGTGACCGGGCAGAGCTGGTGTGTGTGTGATGTGACCGGGCAGAGCTGTGTGTGTGTGTGTGATGTGACCGGGCAGAGCTGGGTGTGTGTGATGTGACCGGGCAGAGCTGTGTGTGTGTGATGTGACCGGGCAGAGCTGGGTGTGTGTGTGATGTGACCGGGCAGAGCTGGGTGTGTGTGTGATGTGACCGGGCAGAGCTGGGTGTGTGTGTGATGTGACCGGGCAGAGCTGGGTGTGTGTGTGATGTGACCGGGCAGAGCTGGGTGTGTGTGATGTGACCGGGCAGAGCTGGGTGTGTGTGATGTGACCGGGCAGAGCTGGGTGTGTGTGTGATGTGGACCGGGCAGAGCTGTGTGTGTGTGTGATGTGACCGGGCAGAGCTGGGTGTGTGTGTGATGTGACCGGGCAGAGCTGGGTGTGTGTGATGTGATCGGGCAGAGCTGGTGTGTGTGATGTGACCGGGCAGAGCTGGGTGTGTGTGTGATGTGACCGGGCAGAGCTGTGTGTGTGTGTGATGTGACCGGGCAGAGCTGGGTGTGTGTGATGTGACCGGGCAGAGCTGGGTGTGTGTGATGTGACCGGGCAGAGCTGGGTGTGTGTGTGATGTGACCGGGCAGAGCTGGGTGTGTGTGTGTGTGTGATGTGACCGGGCAGAGCTGTTGTGTGTGTGATGTGATCGGGCAGAGCTGGGTGTGTGTGATGTGACCGGGCAGAGCTGTGTGTGTGTGTGATGTGACCGGGCAGAGCTGTGTGTGTGTGTGATGTGACCGGGCAGAGCTGGGGTGTGTGTGATGTGACCGGGCAGAGCTGTGTGTGTGTGATGTGATCGGGCAGAGCTGGTGTGTGTGTGATGTGACCGGGCAGAGCTGGGTGTGTGTGATGTGACCGGGCAGAGCTGGGTGTGTGTGTGATGTGACCGGGCAGAGCTGTGTGTGTGTGATGTGACCGGGCAGAGCTGTGTGTGTGTGTGATGTGACCGGGCAGAGCGGGTGTGTGTGTGATGTGACCGGCAGAGCTGTGTGTGTGTGTGTGTGATGTGACCGGGCAGAGCTGTGTGTGTGTGTGATGTGACCGGGCAGAGCTGGGTGTGTGTGTGTGATGTGACCGGGCAGAGCTGGGTGGGTGTGTGTGATGTGACCGGGCAGAGCTGGTGTGTGTGTGATGTGACCGGGCAGAGCTGTGTGTGTGTGTGATGTGACCGGGCAGAGCTGGGTGTGTGTGTGATGTGACCGGGCAGAGCTGTGTGTGTGTGTGATGTGACCGGGCAGAGCTGTGTGTGTGTGTGATGTGACCGGGCAGAGCTGGGTGTGTGTGATGTGACCGGGCAGAGCTGTGTGTGTGTGTTTGATGTGACCGGGCAGAGCTGGGTGTGTGTGTGTGATGTGACCGGGCAGAGCTGTGTGTGTGTGATGTGACCGGGCAGAGCTGGGTGTGTGTGTGTGATGTGACCGGGCAGAGCTGGGTGTGTGTGTGTGACCGGCAGAGCTGGGTGTGTGTGATGTGACCGGGCAGAGCTGTGTGTGTGTGATGTGACCGGGCAGAGCTGGGTGTGTGTGATGTGACCGGGCAGAGCTGGGTGTGTGTGTGATGTGACCGGGCAGAGCTGTGTGTGTGTGTGATGTGACCGGGCAGAGCTGTGTGTGTGTGTGATGTGACCGGGCAGAGCTGGGTGTGTGTGTGGATGTGACCGGGCAGAGCTGGGTGGGTGTGTGTGTGATGTGACCGGGCAGAGCTGTGTGTGTGTGATGTGACGGGGCAGAGCTGGGTGTGTGTGTGTGATGTGACCGGGCAGAGCTGTGTGTGTGTGATGTGACCGGGCAGAGCTGGGGGTGTGTGTGATGTGACCGGGCAGAGCTGGGTGTGTGTGTTATGTGACCGGGCAGAGCTGGGTGTGTGTGATGTGACCGGGCAGAGCTGGGTGTGTGTGTGATGTGACCGGGCAGAGCTGGGGTGTGTGTGATGTGACCGGGCAGAGCTGGGTGTGTGTGTGTGTGACCGGGCAGAGCTGTGTGTGTGTGGTGTGACCGGGCAGAGCTGTGTGTGTGTGATGTGACCGGGCAGAGCTGGGTGTGTGTGTGATGTGACCGGGCAGAGCTGGGTGTGTGTGATGTGACCGGGCAGAGCTGTGTGTGTGTGTGATGTGACCGGGCAGAGCTGGTGTGTGTGTGATGTGACCGGGCAGAGCTGGGTATGTGTGTGTATGAGCGGGCAGAGCTGGGTGTGTGTGTGATGTGACCGGGCAGAGCTGGGTGTGTGTGATGTGACCGGGCAGAGCTGTGTGTGTGTGTGATGTGACCGGGCAGAGCTGGGTGTGTGTGTGATGTGACCGGGCAGAGCTGGGTATGTGTGTGTATGAGCGGGCAGAGCTGGGTGTGTGTGTGATGTGACCGGGCAGAGCTGGGTATGTGTGTGATGTGACCGGGCAGAGCTGGGTGTGTGTGTGATGTGACCGGGCAGAGCTGTGTGTGTGTGATGTGACCGGGCAGAGCTGGGTGTGTGTGTGTGTGTGATGTGATCGGGCAGAGCTGTGTGTGTGTGTGTGATGTGACCGGGCAGAGCTGGGTGTGTGTGTGTGTGTTACCGGGCAGAGCTGGGTGTGTGTGTGATGTGACCGGGCAGAGCTGGGTGTGTGTGTGATCGGGCAGAGCTGGGTGTGTGTGTGTGTGTGTGTGTGACCGGGCAGAGCTGGGTGTGTGTGTGTGATGTGATCGGGCAGAGCTGGGTGTGTGTGATGTGACCGGGCAGAGCTGGGTGTGTGTGTGTGATGTGACCGGGCAGAGCTGGGTGTGTGTGATGTGACCGGGCAGAGCTGGGTGTTTTGTGATGTGACCGGGCAGAGCTGGGTGTGTGTGTGTGATGTGATCGGGCAGAGCTGGGTGTGTGTGTGATGTGACCGGGCAGAGCTGGTGTGTGTGTGATGTGACCAGGGCAGAGCTGTGTGTGTGTGTGTGATGTGACCGGGCAGAGCTGTGTGTGTGTGTGTGATGTGACCGGGCAGAGCTGTGTGTGTGTGTGTGTGATGTGACCGGGCAGAGCTGTGTGTGTGTGATGTGACCGGGCAGAGCTGTGTGTGTGTGTGATGTGACCGGGCAGAGCTGGGTGTGTGTGTGATGTGACCGGGCAGAGCTGTGTGTGTGTGTGATGTGATCGGGCAGAGCTGTGTGTGTGTGATGTGATCGGGCAGAGCTGGGTGTGTGTGTGATGTGACCGGGCAGAGCTGTGTGTGTGTGTGTGATGTGACCGGGCAGAGCTGTGTGTGTGTGATGTGACCGGGCAGAGCTGTGTGTGTGTGATGTGACCGGGCAGAGCTGTGTGTGTGTGATGTGACCGGGCAGAGCTGTGTGTGTGTGTGTGATGTGACCGGGCAGAGCTGGGTGTGTGTGTGATGTGACCGGGCAGAGCTGGGTATGTGTGTGTGATGTGACCGGGCAGAGCTGTGTGTGTGTGTGATGTGACCGGGCAGAGCTGGGTGTGTGTGATGTGACCGGGCAGAGCTTGGTGTGTGTGTGATGTGACCGGGCAGAGCTGGGTAGTGTGTGTGATGTGACCGGGCAGAGCTGGTGTGTGTGTGATGTGATCGGGCAGAGCTGGGTGTGTGTGATGTGACCGGGCAGAGCTGTGTGTGTGTGTGATGTGACCGGGCAGAGCTGGGTGTGTGTGATGTGACCGGGCAGAGCTGTGTGTGTGTGTGATGTGACCGGGCAGAGCTGGGTGTGTGTGTGATGTGACCGGGCAGAGCTGGGTGTGTGTGTGATGTGACCGGGCAGAGCTGGGTGTGTGTGTGTGATGTGACCGGGCAGAGCTGTGTGTGTGTGTGATGTGACCGGGCAGAGCTGGGTGTGTGTGATGTGACCGGGCAGAGCTGTGTGTGTGTGTGATGTGACCGGGCAGAGCTGTGTGTGTGTGTGATGTGACCGGGCAGAGCTGGGTGTGTGTGATGTGACCGGGCAGAGCTGTGTGTGTGTGTGTGATGTGACCGGGCAGAGCTGGGTGTGTGTGTGATGTGACCGGGCAGAGCTGGGTGTGTGTGATGTGACCGGGCAGAGCTGGGTGTGTGTGTGTGTGTGATGTGACCGGGCAGAGCTGTGTGTGTGTGTGATGTGACCGGGCAGAGCTGTGTGTGTGTGATGTGACCGGGCAGAGCTGTGTGTGTGTGTGTGATGTGACCGGGCAGAGCTGGGTGTGTGTGTGATGTGACCGGGCAGAGCTGGGTATGTGTGTGTGATGTGATCGGGCAGAGCTGGGTGTGTGTGATGTGACCGGGCAGAGCTGTGTGTGTGTGTGATGTGACCGGGCAGAGCTGGGTGTGTGTGATGTGACCGGGCAGAGCTGGGTGTGTGTGTGATGTGACCGGGCAGAGCTGGGTGTGTGTGTGATGTGACCGGGCAGAGCTGGGTGTGTGATGTGACCGGGCAGAGCTGTGTGTGTGTGTGTGATGTGATCGGGCAGAGCTGGGTGTGTGTGTGTGTGTGATGTGACCGGGCAGAGCTGTGTGTGTGTGTGATGTGATCGGGCAGAGCTGGGTGTGTGTGTGATGTGACCGGGCAGAGCTGTGTGTGTGTGATGTGACCGGGCAGAGCTGTGTGTGTGTGTGTGATGTGACCGGGCAGAGCTGGGTGTGTGTGTGATGTGACCGGGCAGAGCTGTGTGTGTGTGTGATGTGACCGGGCAGAGCTGGGTGTGTGTGATGTGACCGGGCAGAGCTGGGTGTGTGTGATGTGACCGGGCAGAGCTGGGTGTGTGTGATGTGACCGGGCAGAGCTGTGTGTGTGTGTGATGTGACCGGGCAGAGCTGGGTGTGTGTGTGATGTGACCGGGCAGAGCTGTGTGTGTGTGTGTGATCGGGCAGAGCTGGGTGTGTGTGATGTGACCGGGCAGAGCTGTGTGTGTGTGTGATGTGACCGGGAAGAGCTGGGTGTGTGTGTGTGATGTGACCGGGCAGAGCTGGGTGTGTGTGTGATGTGAGCGGGCAGAGCTGGGTGTGTGTGATGTGACCGGGCAGAGCTGGGTGTGTGTGATGTGACCGGGCAGAGCTGTGTGTGTGTGATGTGACCGGGCAGAGCTGTGTGTGTGATGTGACCGGGCAGAGCTGGGTGTGTGTGTGTGATGTGACCGGGCAGAGCTGGGTGTGTGTGATGTGACCGGGCAGAGCTGTGTGTGTGTGATGTGACCAGGCAGAGCTGGGTGTGTGTGTGATGTGACCGGGCAGAGCTGGGTGTGTGTGTGATGTGACCGGGCAGAGCTGGGTGTGTGTGATGTGACCGGGCAGAGCTGGGTGTGTGTGTGTGATGTGACCGGGCAGAGCTGGGTGTGTGTGTGATGTGACCGGGCAGAGCTGGGTGTGTGTGATGTGACCGGGCAGAGCTGGGTGTGTGTGTGATGTGACCGGGAAGAGCTGTGTGTGTGTGATGTGACCGGGCAGAGCTGGGTGTGTGTGTGTGTGTGTGTGACCGGGCAGAGCTGGGTGTGTGTGTGATGTGACCGGGCAGAGCTGGGTGTGTGTGTGATGTGACCGGGCAGAGCTGGGTGTGTGTGTGATGTGACCGGGCAGAGCTGTGTGTGTGTGATGTGACCGGGCAGAGCTGGGTGTGTGTGTGATGTGACCGGGCAGAGCTGGGTGTGTGTGATGTGACCGGGCAGAGCTGTGTGTGTGTGTGATGTGACCGGGCAGAGCTGGGTGTGGGTGATGTGACCGGGCAGAGCTGCGTGTGTGTGTGTGATGTGACCGGGCAGAGCTGGGTGTGTGTGATGTGACCGGGCAGAGCTGGGTATGTGTGTGATGTGACCGGGCAGAGCTGGGTGTGTGTGTGTGACCGGGCAGAGCTGGGTATGTGTGTGATGTGACCGGGAAGAGCTGGGTGTGTGTGATGTGACCGGGCAGAGCTGGGTATGTGTGTGATGTGACCGGGAAGAGCTGGGTGTGTGTGATGTGATCGGGCAGAGCTGGGTGTGTGTGTGATGTGATCGGGCAAAGCTGTGTGTGTGTGATGTGACCGGGCAGAGCTGGGTGTGTGTGTGATGTGACCGGGCAGAGCTGTGTGTGTGTGTGATGTGACCGGGCAGAGCTGTGTGTGTGTGTGATGTGACCGGGCAGAGCTGGGTGTGTGTGATGTGACCGGGCAGAGCTGGGTGTGTGTGTGATGTGACCGGGCAGAGCTGGGTGTGTGTGATGTGACCGGGCAGAGCTGGGTGTGTGTGTGATGTGACCGGGCAGAGCTGTGTGTGTGTGATGTGATCGGGCAGAGCTGGGTGTGTGTGTGATGTGACCGGGCAGAGCTGGGTGTGTGTGATGTGACCGGGCGGAGCTGTGTGTGTGTGATGTGACCGGGCAGAGCTGGGTGTGTGTGTGATGTGACCGGGCAGAGCTGGGTGTGTGTGTGATGTGACCGGGCAGAGCTGTGTGTGTGTGTGATGTGACCGGGCAGAGCTGGGTGTGTGTGATGTGACCGGGCAGAGCTGGGTGTGTGTGATGTGACCGGTCAGAGCTGTGTGTGTGTGTGATGTGATCGGGCAGAGCTGGGTGTGTGTGTGATGTGACCGGGCAGAGCTGGGTGTGTGTGTGATGTGACCGGGCAGAGCTGTGTATGTGTGTGATGTGACCGGGAAGAGCTGGGTGTGTGTGTGATGTGACCGGGCAGCGCTGGGTGTGTGTGATGTGACCGGGCAGAGCTGTGTGTGTGTGTGTGATGTGACCGGGCAGAGCTGGGTGTGTGTGTGATGTGACCGGGCAGAGCTGTGTGTGTGATGTGACCGGGCGGAGCTGGGTGTGTGTGATGTGACCGGGCAGAGCTGTGTGTGTGTGTGATGTGACCGGGCAGAGCTGGGTGTGTGTGTGATGTGACCGGTGCAGAGCTGGGTGTGTGTGTGATGTGACAGGGCAGAGCTGGGTGTGTGTGTGATGTGACCGGGCAGAGCTGTGTGTGTGTGTGTGATGTGATCGGGCAGAGCTGGGTGTGTGTGATGTGACCGGGCAGAGCTGTGTGTGTGTGTGATGTGACCGGGAAGAGCTGGGTGTGTGTGTGTGATGTGACCGGGCAGAGCTGGGTGTGTGTGTGATGTGAGCGGGCAGAGCTGGGTGTGTGTGATGTGACCGGGCAGAGCTGGGTGTGTGTGATGTGACCGGGCAGAGCTGTGTGTGTGTGATGTGACCGGGCAGAGCTGGGTGTGTGTGTGTGATGTGACCGGGCAGAGCTGTGTGTGTGTGATGTGACCGGGCAGAGCTGTGTGTGTGTGATGTGACCGGGCAGAGCTGGGTGTGTGTGTGATGTGACCGGGCAGAGCTGGGTGTGTGTGTAATGTGACCGGGCAGAGCTGGGTGTGTGTGATGTGACCGGGCAGAGCTGGGTGTGTGTGATGTGACGGGGCAGAGCTGGGTGTGTGTGATGTGACCGGGCAGAGCTGTGTGTGTGTGATGTGACCAGGCAGAGCTGGGTGTGTGTGTGATGTGACCGGGCAGAGCTGGGTGTGTGTGTGATGTGACCGGGCAGAGCTGGGTGTGTGTGATGTGACCGGGCAGAGCTGGGTGTGTGTGTGTGATGTGACCGGGCAGAGCTGGGTGTGTGTGTGATGTGACCGGGCAGAGCTGGGTGTGTGTGATGTGACCGGGCAGAGCTGGGTGTGTGTGTGATGTGACCGGGAAGAGCTGTGTGTGTGTGTGATGTGACCGGGCAGAGCTGGGTGTGTGTGTGATGTGACCGGGCAGAGCTGGGTGTGTGTGATGTGACCGGGCAGAGCTGTGTGTGTGTGTGATGTGACCGGGCAGAGCTGTGTGTGTGTGATGTGACCGGGCAGAGCTGGGTGTGGGTGATGTGACCGGGCAGAGCTGCGTGTGTGTGTGTGATGTGACCGGGCAGAGCTGGGTGTGTGTGATGTGACCGGGCAGAGCTGGGTGTGTGTGATGTGACCGGGCAGAGCTGGGTATGTGTGTGATGTGACCGGGCAGAGCTGGGTGTGTGTGTGTGACCGGGCAGAGCTGGGTATGTGTGTGATGTGACCGGGAAGAGCTGGGTGTGTGTGATGTGACCGGGCAGAGCTGGGTATGTGTGTGATGTGACCGGGAAGAGCTGGGTGTGTGTGATGTGATCGGGCAGAGCTGGGTGTGTGTGTGATGTGATCGGGCAAAGCTGTGTGTGTGTGATGTGACCGGGCAGAGCTGGGTGTGTGTGTGATGTGACCGGGCAGAGCTGTGTGTGTGTGTGATGTGACCGGGCAGAGCTGTGTGTGTGTGTGATGTGACCGGGCAGAGCTGGGTGTGTGTGATGTGACCGGGCAGAGCTGGGTGTGTGTGTGATGTGACCGGGCAGAGCTGGGTGTGTGTGATGTGACCGGGCAGAGCTGGGTGTGTGTGATGTGACCGGGCAGAGCTGTGGTGTGTGTGATGTGACCGGGCAGAGCTGTGTGTGTGTGATGTGATCGGGCAGAGCTGGGTGTGTGTGTGATGTGACCGGGCAGAGCTGTGTGTGTGTGTGATGTGACCGGGCAGAGCTGGGTGTGTGTGTGATGTGATCGGGCAGAGCTGGGTGTGTGTGTGATGTGACCGGGCAGAGCTGGGTGTGTGTGATGTGACCGGGCGGAGCTGTGTGTGTGTGATGTGACCGGGCAGAGCTGGGTGTGTGTGTGATGTGACCGGGCAGAGCTGGGTGTGTGTGTGATGTGACCGGGCAGAGCTGTGTGTGTGTGTGATGTGACCGGGCAGAGCTGGGTGTGTGTGATGTGACCGGGCAGAGCTGGGTGTGTGTGATGTGACCGGTCAGAGCTGTGTGTGTGTGTGATGTGATCGGGCAGAGCTGGGTGTGTGTGTGATGTGACCGGGCAGAGCTGGGTGTGTGTGTGATGTGACCGGGCAGAGCTGTGTATGTGTGTGATGTGACCGGGAAGAGCTGGGTGTGTGTGTGATGTGACCGGGCAGCGCTGGGTGTGTGTGATGTGACCGGGCAGAGCTGTGTGTGTGTGTGTGATGTGACCGGGCAGAGCTGGGTGTGTGTGTGATGTGACCGGGCAGAGCTGTGTGTGTGATGTGACCGGGCGGAGCTGGGTGTGTGTGATGTGACCGGGCAGAGCTGTGTGTGTGTGTGATGTGACCGGGCAGAGCTGGGTGTGTGTGTGATGTGACCGGTGCAGAGCTGGGTGTGTGTGTGATGTGACAGGGCAGAGCTGGGTGTGTGTGTGATGTGACCGGGCAGAGCTGTGTGTGTGTGTGTGATGTGATCGGGCAGAGCTGGGTGTGTGTGATGTGACCGGGCAGAGCTGTGTGTGTGTGTGATGTGACCGGGAAGAGCTGGGTGTGTGTGTGTGATGTGACCGGGCAGAGCTGGGTGTGTGTGTGATGTGAGCGGGCAGAGCTGGGTGTGTGTGATGTGACCGGGCAGAGCTGGGTGTGTGTGATGTGACCGGGCAGAGCTGTGTGTGTGTGATGTGACCGGGCAGAGCTGGGTGTGTGTGTGTGATGTGACCGGGCAGAGCTGTGTGTGTGTGATGTGACCGGGCAGAGCTGTGTGTGTGTGATGTGACCGGGCAGAGCTGGGTGTGTGTGTGATGTGACCGGGCAGAGCTGGGTGTGTGTGTAATGTGACCGGGCAGAGCTGGGTGTGTGTGATGTGACCGGGCAGAGCTGGGTGTGTGTGATGTGACGGGGCAGAGCTGGGTGTGTGTGATGTGACCGGGCAGAGCTGTGTGTGTGTGATGTGACCAGGCAGAGCTGGGTGTGTGTGTGATGTGACCGGGCAGAGCTGGGTGTGTGTGTGATGTGACCGGGCAGAGCTGGGTGTGTGTGATGTGACCGGGCAGAGCTGGGTGTGTGTGTGTGATGTGACCGGGCAGAGCTGGGTGTGTGTGTGATGTGACCGGGCAGAGCTGGGTGTGTGTGATGTGACCGGGCAGAGCTGGGTGTGTGTGTGATGTGACCGGGAAGAGCTGTGTGTGTGTGTGATGTGACCGGGCAGAGCTGGGTGTGTGTGTGATGTGACCGGGCAGAGCTGGGTGTGTGTGATGTGACCGGGCAGAGCTGTGTGTGTGTGTGATGTGACCGGGCAGAGCTGTGTGTGTGTGATGTGACCGGGCAGAGCTGGGTGTGGGTGATGTGACCGGGCAGAGCTGCGTGTGTGTGTGTGATGTGACCGGGCAGAGCTGGGTGTGTGTGATGTGACCGGGCAGAGCTGGGTGTGTGTGATGTGACCGGGCAGAGCTGGGTATGTGTGTGATGTGACCGGGCAGAGCTGGGTGTGTGTGTGTGACCGGGCAGAGCTGGGTATGTGTGTGATGTGACCGGGAAGAGCTGGGTGTGTGTGATGTGACCGGGCAGAGCTGGGTATGTGTGTGATGTGACCGGGAAGAGCTGTGTGTGTGTGTGATGTGACCAGGCAGAGCTGGGTGTGTGTGATGTGATCGGGCAGAGCTGGGTGTGTGTGTGATGTGATCGGGCAAAGCTGTGTGTGTGTGATGTGACCGGGCAGAGCTGGGTGTGTGTGTGATGTGACCGGGCAGAGCTGTGTGTGTGTGTGATGTGACCGGGCAGAGCTGTGTGTGTGTGTGATGTGACCGGGCAGAGCTGGGTGTGTGTGATGTGACCGGGCAGAGCTGGGTGTGTGTGTGATGTGACCGGGCAGAGCTGGGTGTGTGTGATGTGACCGGGCAGAGCTGGGTGTGTGTGATGTGACCGGGCAGAGCTGTGTGTGTGTGTGATGTGACCGGGCAGAGCTGTGTGTGTGTGATGTGATCGGGCAGAGCTGGGTGTGTGTGTGATGTGACCGGGCAGAGCTGTGTGTGTGTGATGTGATCGGGCAGAGCTGGGTGTGTGTGTGATGTGACCGGGCAGAGCTGTGTGTGTGTGATGTGATCGCGCAGAGCTGTGTGTGTGTGATGTGACCGGGCAGAGCTGTGTGTGTGTGTGATGTGACCGGGCAGAGCTGGGTGTGTGTGTGTGATGTGACCGGGCAGAGCTGGGTGTGTGTGATGTGACCGGGCGGAGCTGTGTGTGTGTGATGTGACCGGGCAGAGCTGGGTGTGTGTGTGATGTGACCGGGCAGAGCTGGGTGTGTGTGTGATGTGACCGGGCAGAGCTGTGTGTGTGTGTGATGTGACCGGGCAGAGCTGGGTGTGTGTGATGTGACCGGGCAGAGCTGGGTGTGTGTGATGTGACCGGTCAGAGCTGTGTGTGTGTGTGATGTGATCGGGCAGAGCTGGGTGTGTGTGTGATGTGACCGGGCAGAGCTGGGTGTGTGTGTGATGTGACCGGGCAGAGCTGTGTATGTGTGTGATGTGACCGGGAAGAGCTGGGTGTGTGTGTGATGTGACCGGGCAGCGCTGGGTGTGTGTGATGTGACCGGGCAGAGCTGTGTGTGTGTGTGTGATGTGACCGGGCAGAGCTGGGTGTGTGTGTGATGTGACCGGGCAGAGCTGTGTGTGTGATGTGACCGGGCGGAGCTGGGTGTGTGTGATGTGACCGGGCAGAGCTGTGTGTGTGTGTGATGTGACCGGGCAGAGCTGGGTGTGTGTGTGATGTGACCGGTGCAGAGCTGGGTGTGTGTGTGATGTGACAGGGCAGAGCTGGGTGTGTGTGTGATGTGACCGGGCAGAGCTGGGTGTGTGTGATGTGACCGGGCAGAGCTGTGTGTGTGTGTGATGTGACCGGGCAGAGCTGTGTGTGTGTGATGTGACCGGGCAGAGCTGGGTGTGGGTGATGTGACCGGGCAGAGCTGCGTGTGTGTGTGTGATGTGACCGGGCAGAGCTGGGTGTGTGTGATGTGACCGGGCAGAGCTGGGTGTGTGTGATGTGACCGGGCAGAGCTGGGTATGTGTGTGATGTGACCGGGCAGAGCTGGGTGTGTGTGTGTGACCGGGCAGAGCTGGGTATGTGTGTGATGTGACCGGGAAGAGCTGGGTGTGTGTGATGTGACCGGGCAGAGCTGGGTATGTGTGTGATGTGACCGGGAAGAGCTGGGTGTGTGTGATGTGATCGGGCAGAGCTGGGTGTGTGTGTGATGTGATCGGGCAAAGCTGTGTGTGTGTGATGTGACCGGGCAGAGCTGGGTGTGTGTGTGATGTGACCGGGCAGAGCTGGGTGTGTGTGATGTGACCGGGCAGAGCTGGGTGTGTGTGTGATGTGACCGGGCAGAGCTGGGTGTGTGTGATGTGACCGGGCAGAGCTGGGTGTGTGTGTGATGTGACCGGGCAGAGCTGTGTGTGTGTGATGTGATCGGGCAGAGCTGGGTGTGTGTGTGATGTGACCGGGCAGAGCTGGGTGTGTGTGATGTGACCGGGCGGAGCTGTGTGTGTGTGATGTGACCGGGCAGAGCTGGGTGTGTGTGTGATGTGACCGGGCAGAGCTGGGTGTGTGTGTGATGTGACCGGGCATAGCTGGGTGTGTGTGATGTGACCGGGCAGAGCTGGGTGTGTGTGATGTGACCGGTCAGAGCTGTGTGTGTGTGTGATGTGATCGGGCAGAGCTGGGTGTGTGTGTGATGTGACCGGGCAGAGCTGGGTGTGTGTGTGATGTGACCGGGCAGAGCTGTGTATGTGTGTGATGTGACCGGGAAGAGCTGGGTGTGTGTGTGATGTGACCGGGCAGCGCTGGGTGTGTGTGATGTGACCGGGCAGAGCTGTGTGTGTGTGTGTGATGTGACCGGGCAGAGCTGGGTGTGTGTGTGATGTGACCGGGCAGAGCTGTGTGTGTGATGTGACCGGGCGGAGCTGGGTGTGTGTGATGTGACCGGGCAGAGCTGTGTGTGTGTGTGATGTGACCGGGCAGAGCTGGGTGTGTGTGATGTGACCGGGCAGAGCTGTGTGTGTGTGATGTGACCGGTGCAGAGCTGGGTGTGTGTGTGATGTGACAGGGCAGAGCTGGGTGTGTGTGTGATGTGACCGGGCAGAGCTGGGTGTGTGTGATGTGACCGGGCAGAGCTGTGTGTGTGTGTGTGATGTGATCGGGCAGAGCTGGGTGTGTGTGTGATGTGACCAGGCAGAGCTGTGTGTGTGATGTGACCGGGCAGAGCTGGGAGTGTGTGATGTGACCGGGCAGAGCTGGGTGTGTGTGTGATGTGACCGGGCAGAGCTGTGTGTGTGATGTGACCGGGCAGAGCTGGGAGTGTGTGATGTGACCGGGCAGAGCTGGGTGTGTGTGTGATGTGACCGGGCAGAGCTGGGTGTATGTGTGATGTGACCGGGCAGAGCTGGGTGTGTGTGATGTGACCGGGCAGAGCTGGGTGTGTGTGATGTGACCGGGCAGAGCTGTGTGTGTGTGTGTGATGTGATCGGGCAGAGCTGTGTGTGTGTGTGATGTGATCGGGCAGAGCTGTGTGTGTGTGTGATGTGACCGGGCAGAGCTGGGTGTGTGTGTGTGATGTGATCGGGCAGAGCTGTGTGTGTGTGATGTGACCGGGCAGAGCTGGGTGTGTGTGTGATGTGACCGGGCAGAGCTGTGTGTGTGTGTGATGTGACCGGGCAGAGCTGGGTGTGTGTGATGTGACCGGGCAGAGCTGGGTGTGTGTGTGATGTGACCGGGCAGAGCTGTGTGTGTGTGATGTGACCGGGCAGAGCTGTGTGTGTGTGATGTGACCGGGCAGAGCTGTGTGTGTGTGATGTGAGCGGGCAGAGCTGGGTGTGTGTGTGTGATGTGACCGGGCAGAGCTGCGTGTGTGTGTGATGTGACCGGGCAGAGCTGGGTGTGTGTGTGATGTGACCGGGCAGAGCTGGGTGTGTGTGATGTGACCGGGCAGAGCTGGGTGTGTGTGATGTGACCGGGCAGAGCTGGGTGTGTGTGTGATGTGACCGGGCAGAGCTGGGTATGTGTGTGTGTGATGTGACCGGGCAGAGCTGTGTATGTGTGATGTGACCGGGCAGAGCTGGGTGTGTGTGTGATGTGACCGGGCAGAGCTGTGTGTGTGTGTGATGTGACCGGGCAGAGCTGGGTGTGTGTGTGATGTGACCGGGCAGAGCTGGGTGTGTGTGTGATGTGACCGGGCAGAGCTGTGTGTGTGTGTGATGTGACCGGGCAGAGCTGGGTGTGTGTGATGTGACCGGGCAGAGCTGGGTGTGTGTGTGATGTGACCGGGCAGAGCTGGGTGTGTGTGATGTGACCGGGCAGAGCTGTGTGTGTGTGTGATGTGACCGGCAGAGCTGGGTGTGTGTGATGTGACCGGGCAGAGCTGGGTGTGTGTGTGTGATGTGACCGGGCAGAGCTGTGTGTGTGTGTGATGTGATCGGGCAGAGCTGGGTGTGTGTGATGTGACCGGGCGGAGCTGTGTGTGTGTGATGTGACCGGGCAGAGCTGTGTGTGTGTGATGTGACCGGGCAGAGCTGTGTGTGTGTGATGTGACCGGGCAGAGCTGGGTGTGTGTGATGTGACCGGGCAGAGCTGGGTGTGTGTGTGATGTGACCGGGCAGAGCTGGGTGTGTGTGTGTGATGTGACCGGGCAGAGCTGGGTATGTGTGTGTGATGTGACCTGGCAGAGCTGGGTGTGTGTGTGATGTGATCGGGCAGATCTGGGTGTGTGTGATGTGACCGGGCAGAGCTGTGTGTGTGTGTGTGATGTGACCGGGCAGAGCTGGGTATGTGTGTGTGATGTGACCGGGCAGAGCTGGGTGTGTGTGTGATGTGATCGGGCAGAGCTGGGTGTGTGTGATGTGACCGGGCAGAGCTGGGTGTGTGTGATGTGACCGGGCAGAGCTGGGTGTGTGTGTGTGATGTGACCGGGCAGAGCTGTGTGTGTGTGTGATGTGACCGGGCAGAGCTGGGTGTGTGTGTGATGTGACCGGGCAGAGCTGTGTGTGTGTGTGATGTGATCGGGCAGAGCTGTGTGTGTGTGTGATGTGACCGGGCAGAGCTGGGTGTGTGTGTGATGTGACCGGGCAGAGCTGGGTGTGTGAGTGATGTGATCGGGCAGAGCTGGGTGTGTGTGATGTGACCGGGCAGAGCTGTGTGTGTGTGTGTGATGTGACCGGGCAGAGCTGGGTATGTGTGTGTGATGTGACCGGGCAGAGCTGGGTATGTGTGTGTGATGTGACCGGGCAGAGCTGGGTGTGTGTGTGATGTGACCGGGCAGAGCTGGGTGTGTGTGATGTGACTGGGCAGAGCTGGGTGTGTGTGTGATGTGACCGGGCAGAGCTGGGTGTGTGTGTGATGTGACCGGGCAGAGCTGGGTGTGTGTGTGATGTGACCGGGCAGAGCTGGGTGTGTGTGTGATGTGACCGGGCAGAGCTGGGTGTGTGTGTGATGTGACCGGGCAGAGCTGGGTGTGTGTGTGATGTGACCGGGCAGAGCTGGGTGTGTGTGTGATGTGATCGGGCAGAGCTGGGTGTGTGTGTGATGTGACCGGGCAGAGCTGGGTGTGTGTGTGATGTGACCGGGCAGAGCTGGGTGTGTGTGTGATGTGACCGGGCAGAGCTGGGTATGTGTGTGATGTGATCGGGCAGAGCTGGGTGTGTGTGTGATGTGATCGGGCAGAGCTGTGTGTGTGTGTGATGTGACCGGGCAGAGCTGGGTGTGTGTGTGATGTGACCGGGCAGAGCTGGGTGTGTGTGTGATGTGACCGGGCAGAGCTGGGTGTGTGTGTGATGTGACCGGGCAGAGCTGGGTGTGTGTGTGATGTTACCGGGCAGAGCTGTGTGTGTGTGTGATGTGACCGGGCAGAGCTGGGTGTGTGTGATGTGACCGGGCAGAGCTGTGTGTGTGTGATGTGACCGGGCAGAGCTGGGTGTGTGTGTGATGTGACCGGGCAGAGCTGTGTGTGTGTGATGTGACCGGGCAGAGCTGGGTGTGTGTGATGTGACCGGGCAGAGCTGGGTGTGTGTGATGTGACCGGGCAGAGCTGGGTGTGTGTGATGTGACCGGGCAGAGCTGGGTGTGTGTGATGTGACCGGGCAGAGCTGTGTGTGTGATGTGAGCGGGCAGAGCTGGGTGTGTGTGATGTGACCGGGCAGAGCTGGGTGTGTGTGTGATGTGACCGGGCAGATCTGGGTGTGTGTGTGATGTGATCGGGCAGAGCTGGGTGTGTGTGTGTGACCGGGCAGAGCTGGGTGTGTGTGATGTGACCGGGCAGAGCTGGGTGTGTGTGATGTGATCGGGCAGAGCTGGGTGTGTGTGTGTGATGTGATCGGGCAGAGCTGTGTGTGTGTGTGATGTGACCGGGCAGAGCTGTGTGTGTGTGTGTGATGTGACCGGGCAGAGCTGGGTGTGTGTGTGATGTGACCGGGCAGAGCTGTGTGTGTGTGTGATGTGATCGGGCAGAGCTGGGTGTGTGTGTGTGTGTGATGTGACCGGGCAGAGCTGGGTGTGTGTGATGTGACCGGGCAGAGCTGTGTGTGTGTGTGTGATGTGATCGGGCAGAGCTGTGTGTGTGTGTGATGTGACCGGGCAGAGCTGTGTGTGTGTGTGATGTGATCGGGCAGAGCTGGGTGTGTGTGTGTGTGTGATGTGACCGGGCAGAGCTGTGTGTGTGTGTGTGATGTGACCGGGCAGAGCTGGGTGTGTGTGATGTGACCGGGCAGAGCTGGGTGTGTGTGATGTGACCGGGCAGAGCTGGGTGTGTGTGTGACCGGGCAGAGCTGGGTGTGTGTGTGATGTGACCGGGCAGAGCTGGGTGTGTGTGTGATGTGACCGGGCAGAGCTGGGTGTGTGTGTGATGTGATCGGGCAGAGCTGGGTGTGTGTGTGATGTGACCGGGCAGAGCTGGGTGTGTGTGTGATGTGACCGGGCAGAGCTGGGTGTGTGTGTGTGTGTGATGTGACCGGGCAGAGCTGGGTGTGTGTGATGTGACCGAGCAGAGCTGGGTGTGTGTGATGTGACCGGGCAGAGCTGTGTGTGTGATGTGACCGGGCAGAGCTGTGTGTGTGTGTGTGTGATGTGACCGGGCAGAGCTGTGTGTGTGTGTGATGTGATCGGGCAGAGCTGGGTGTGTGTGTGATGTGACCGGGCAGAGCTGGGTGTGTGTGATGTGACCGGGCAGAGCTGGGTGTGTGTGTGATGTGACCGGGCAGAGCTGGGTATGTGTGATGTGACCAGGCAGAGCTGGGTGTGTGTGTGTGTGTGACCGGGCAGAGCTGGGTGTGTGTGTGATGTGACCGGGAAGATCTGTGTGTGTGTGATGTGACCGGGCAGAGCTGGGTGTGTGTGTGTGATGTGACCGGGCAGAGCTGGGTGTGTGTGATGTGACCGGGCAGAGCTGTGTGTGTGTGTGATGTGATCGGGCAGAGCTGTGTGTGTGTGTGATGTGACCGGGCAGAGCTGTGTGTGTGTGTGATGTGACCGGGCAGAGCTGGGTGTGTGTGTGATGTGACCGGGCAGAGCTGGGTGTGTGTGTGATGTGACCGGGCAGAGCTGTGTGTGTGTGATGTGATCGGGCAGAGCTGGGTGAGTGTGATGTGACCGAGCAGAGCTGGGTGTGTGATGTGACCGGGCAGAGCTGTGTGTGTGTGTGTGGTGTGATCGGGCAGAGCTGGGTATGTGTGTGATGTGACCGGGCAGAGCTGGGTGTGTGTGATGTGACCGGGCAGAGCTGGGTGAGTGTGATGTGATCGGGCAGAGCTGCGTGTGTGTGATGTGACTGGGCAGAGCTGGGTGTGTGTGTGACCGGGCAGAGCTGGGTGTGTGTGTGATGTGACCGGGCAGAGCTGGGTGTGTGTGTGTGTGACCGGGCAGAGCTGGGTGTGTGTGATGTGATCGGGCAGAGCTGGGTGTGTGTGATGTGACTGGGCAGAGCTGGGTGTGTGTGTGACCGGGCAGAGCTGGGTGTGTGTGATGTGACTGGGCAGAGCTGGGTGTGTGTGTGACCGGGCAGAGCTGGGTGTGTGTGTGATGTGACCGGGCAGAGCTGGGTGTGTGTGTGTGTGACCGGGCAGAGCTGGGTGAGTGTGATGTGATCGGGCAGAGCTGGGTGTGTGTGATGTGACTGGGCAGAGCTGGGTGTGTGTGTGACCGGGCAGAGCTGGGTGTGTGTGTGATGTGACCGGGCAGAGCTGGGTGTGTGTGTGTGTGACCGGGCAGAGCTGGGTGTGTGTGTGATGTGACCGGGCAGAGCTGGGTATGTGTGATGTGACCGGGCAGAGCTGGGTGTGTGTGTGATGTGACCGGGCAGAGCTGGGTGTGTGTGATGTGACTGGGCAGAGCTGTGTGTGTGTGATGTGACCGGGCAGAGCTGGGTGTGTGTGATGTGACCGGGCAGAGCTGGGTGTGTGTGTGATGTGACCGGGCAGAGCTGTGTGTGTGTGTGTGATGTGATCGGGCAGAGCTGGGTGTGTGTGTGATGTGATCGGGCAGAGCTGGGTGTGTGTGTGTGATGTGATCGGGCAGAGCTGTGTGTGTGTGATGTGACCGGGCAGAGCTGGGTGTGTGTGTGTGATGTGATCGGGCAGAGCTGGGTGTGTGTGTGATGTGACCGGGCAGAGCTGGGTGTGTGTGATGTGACCGGGCAGAGCTGGGTGTGTGTGTGATGTGACCGGGCAGAGCTGGGTGTGTGTGTGATGTGATCGGGCAGAGCTGGGTGTGTGTGTGTGATGTGATCGGGCAGAGCTGTGTGTGTGTGATGTGACCGGGCAGAGCTGGGTGTGTGTGTGTGATGTGATCGGGCAGAGCTGTGTGTGTGTGTGTGATGTGACCGGGCAGAGCTGGGTGTGTGTGTGTGATGTGATCGGGCAGAGCTGTGTATGTGTGTGATGTGATCGGGCAGAGCTGTGTATGTGTGTGTGTGTGACCGGGCAGAGCTGGGTGTGTGTGATGTGACCGGGCAGAGCTGGGTGAGTGTGATGTGATCGGGCAGAGCTGGGTGTGTGTGTGATGTGACCGGGCAGAGCTGGGTGTGTGTGATGTGACCGGGCAGAGCTGGGTGTGTGTGATGTGACTGGGCAGAGCTGGGTGTGTGTGTGACCGGGCAGAGCTGGGTGTGTGTGTGATGTGACCGGGCAGAGCTGGGTGTGTGTGTGTGTGACCGGGCAGAGCTGGGTGTGTGTGTGATGTGACCGGGCAGAGCTGGGTATGTGTGTGATGTGACCGGGCAGAGCTGGGTGTGTGTGTGATGTGACCGGGCAGAGCTGGGTGTGTGTGTGATGTGACCGGGCAGAGCTGTGTGTGTGTGTGTGATGTGATCGGGCAGAGCTGGGTGTGTGTGTGATGTGATCGGGCAGAGCTGGGTGTGTGTGTGTGATGTGATCGGGCAGAGCTGTGTGTGTGTGATGTGACCGGGCAGAGCTGGGTGTGTGTGTGTGATGTGATCGGGCAGAGCTGGGTGTGTGTGTGATGTGACCGGGCAGAGCTGGGTGTGTGTGTGATGTGATCGGGCAGAGCTGGGTGTGTGTGTGTGATGTGATCGGGCAGAGCTGTGTGTGTGTGATGTGACCGGGCAGAGCTGGGTGTGTGTGTGTGATGTGATCGGGCAGAGCTGTGTGTGTGTGTGTGATGTGACCGGGCAGAGCTGGGTGTGTGTGTGTGATGTGATCGGGCAGAGCTGTGTATGTGTGTGATGTGATCGGGCAGAGCTGTGTGTGTGTGTGATGTGATCGGGCAGAGCTGTGTATGTGTGTGATGTGATCGGGCAGAGCTGGGTGTGTGTGATGTGACCGGGCAGAGCTGGGAGTGTGTGATGTGACTGGGCAGAGCTGGGTGTGTGTGTGATGTGACCGGGCAGAGCTGGGTGTGTGTGTGATGTGACCGGGCAGAGCTGCGTGAGTGTGTGATGTGACCGGGCAGAGCTGGGTGTGTGTGTGATGTGACCGGGCAGAGCTGGGTGTGTGTGTGATGTGACCGGGCAGAGCTGTGTGTGTGTGGGATGTGAGCGGGCAGAGCTGGGTGTGTGTGTGATGTGACCGGGCAGAGCTGGGTGTGTGTGATGTGACCGGGCAGAGCTGTGTGTGTGTGATGTGACCAGGCAGAGCTGGGTGTGTGTGTGATGTGACCGGGCAGAGCTGTGTATGTGTGTGATGTGACCGGGCAGAGTTGTGTGTGTGTGTGTGATGTGACCGGGCAGAGCTGGGTATGTGTGTGATGTGACCGGGCAGAGCTGGGTGTGTGTGTGATGTGACCGGGCAGAGCTGTGTGTGTGTGATGTGACCGGGCAGAGCTGGGTGTGTGTGTGTGATGTGACCGGGCAGAGCTGTGTGTGTGATGTGACCGGGCAGAGCTGGGTGTGTGATGTGACCGGGCAGAGCTGGGTGTGTGTGACTGGGCAGAGCTGTGTGTGTGTGTGATGTGACCGGGCAGAGCTGGGTGTGTGTGTGACCGGGCAGAGCTGGGTGTGTGTGTGTGATGTGACCGGGCAGAGCTGTGTGTGTGTGTGATGTGACCGGGCAGAGCTGTGTGTGTGTGTGATGTGACCGGGCAGAGCTGGGTGTGTGTGTGATGTGACCGGGCAGAGCTGTGTGTGTGTGATGTGACCGGGCAGAGCTGGGTGTGTGTGTGTGATGTGACCGGGCAGAGCTGGGTGTGTGTGATGTGACCGGGCAGAGCTGGGTGTGTGTGTGTGATGTGACCGGGCAGAGCTGGGTGTGTGATGTGACCGGGCAGAGCTGGGTGTGTGTGTGATGTGACCGGGCAGAGCTGGGTGTGTGTGTGATGTGACCGGGCAGAGCTGGGTGTGTGTGTGATGTGACCGGGCAGAGCTGTGTGTGTGTGATGTGACCGGGCAGAGCTGGGTGTGTGTGATGTGACCGGGCAGAGCTGGGTGTGTGTGATGTGACGGGGCAGAGCTGGGTGTGTGTGATGTGACCGGGCAGAGCTGTGTGTGTGTGATGTGACCAGGCAGAGCTGGGTGTGTGTGTGATGTGACCGGGCAGAGCTGGGTGTGTGTGTGATGTGACCGGGCAGAGCTGGGTGTGTGTGATGTGACCGGGCAGAGCTGGGTGTGTGTGTGTGATGTGACCGGGCAGAGCTGGGTGTGTGTGTGATGTGACCGGGCAGAGCTGGGTGTGTGTGATGTGACCGGGCAGAGCTGGGTGTGTGTGTGATGTGACCGGGAAGAGCTGTGTGTGTGTGTGATGTGACCGGGCAGAGCTGGGTGTGTGTGTGATGTGACCGGGCAGAGCTGGGTGTGTGTGATGTGACCGGGCAGAGCTGTGTGTGTGTGTGATGTGACCGGGCAGAGCTGTGTGTGTGTGATGTGACCGGGCAGAGCTGGGTGTGGGTGATGTGACCGGGCAGAGCTGCGTGTGTGTGTGTGATGTGACCGGGCAGAGCTGGGTGTGTGTGATGTGACCGGGCAGAGCTGGGTGTGTGTGATGTGACCGGGCAGAGCTGGGTATGTGTGTGATGTGACCGGGCAGAGCTGGGTGTGTGTGTGTGACCGGGCAGAGCTGGGTATGTGTGTGATGTGACCGGGAAGAGCTGGGTGTGTGTGATGTGACCGGGCAGAGCTGGGTATGTGTGTGATGTGACCGGGAAGAGCTGTGTGTGTGTGTGATGTGACCAGGCAGAGCTGGGTGTGTTTGATGTGATCGGGCAGAGCTGGGTGTGTGTGTGATGTGATCGGGCAAAGCTGTGTGTGTGTGATGTGACCGGGCAGAGCTGGGTGTGTGTGTGATGTGACCGGGCAGAGCTGTGTGTGTGTGTGATGTGACCGGGCAGAGCTGTGTGTGTGTGTGATGTGACCGGGCAGAGCTGGGTGTGTGTGATGTGACCGGGCAGAGCTGGGTGTGTGTGTGATGTGACCGGGCAGAGCTGGGTGTGTGTGATGTGACCGGGCAGAGCTGGGTGTGTGTGATGTGACCGGGCAGAGCTGTGTGTGTGTGTGATGTGACCGGGCAGAGCTGTGTGTGTGTGATGTGATCGGGCAGAGCTGGGTGTGTGTGTGATGTGACCGGGCAGAGCTGTGTGTGTGTGATGTGATCGGGCAGAGCTGGGTGTGTGTGTGATGTGACCGGGCAGAGCTGTGTGTGTGTGATGTGATCGCGCAGAGCTGTGTGTGTGTGATGTGACCGGGCAGAGCTGTGTGTGTGTGTGATGTGACCGGGCAGAGCTGGGTGTGTGTGTGTGATGTGACCGGGCAGAGCTGGGTGTGTGTGATGTGACCGGGCGGAGCTGTGTGTGTGTGATGTGACCGGGCAGAGCTGGGTGTGTGTGTGATGTGACCGGGCAGAGCTGGGTGTGTGTGTGATGTGACCGGGCAGAGCTGTGTGTGTGTGTGATGTGACCGGGCAGAGCTGGGTGTGTGTGATGTGACCGGGCAGAGCTGGGTGTGTGTGATGTGACCGGTCAGAGCTGTGTGTGTGTGTGATGTGATCGGGCAGAGCTGGGTGTGTGTGTGATGTGACCGGGCAGAGCTGGGTGTGTGTGTGATGTGACCGGGCAGAGCTGTGTATGTGTGTGATGTGACCGGGAAGAGCTGGGTGTGTGTGTGATGTGACCGGGCAGCGCTGGGTGTGTGTGATGTGACCGGGCAGAGCTGTGTGTGTGTGTGTGATGTGACCGGGCAGAGCTGGGTGTGTGTGTGATGTGACCGGGCAGAGCTGTGTGTGTGATGTGACCGGGCGGAGCTGGGTGTGTGTGATGTGACCGGGCAGAGCTGTGTGTGTGTGTGATGTGACCGGGCAGAGCTGGGTGTGTGTGTGATGTGACCGGTGCAGAGCTGGGTGTGTGTGTGATGTGACAGGGCAGAGCTGGGTGTGTGTGTGATGTGACCGGGCAGAGCTGGGTATGTGTGTGATGTGACCGGGCAGAGCTGGGTGTGTGTGTGTGATGTGACCGGGCAGAGCTGGGTGTGTGTGTGATGTGACCGGGCAGAGCTGTGTGTGTGTGTGATGTGACCGGGCAGAGCTGTGTGTGTGTGTGATGTGACCGGGCAGAGCTGTGTGTGTGTGATGTGACCGGGCAGAGCTGGGTGTGGGTGATGTGACCGGGCAGAGCTGCGTGTGTGTGTGTGATGTGACCGGGCAGAGCTGGGTGTGTGTGATGTGACCGGGCAGAGCTGGGTGTGTGTGATGTGACCGGGCAGAGCTGGGTATGTGTGTGATGTGACCGGGAAGAGCTGGGTGTGTGTGTGTGTGATGTGACCGGGCAGAGCTGGGTGTGTGTGATGTGACCGGGCAGAGCTGGGTGTGTGTGTGTGACCGGGCAGAGCTGGGTATGTGTGTGATGTGACCGGGAAGAGCTGGGTGTGTGTGATGTGACCGGGCAGAGCTGGGTATGTGTGTGATGTGACCGGGAAGAGCTGGGTGTGTGTGATGTGATCGGGCAGAGCTGGGTGTGTGTGTGATGTGATCGGGCAAAGCTGTGTGTGTGTGATGTGACCGGGCAGAGCTGGGTGTGTGTGTGATGTGACCGGGCAGAGCTGGGTGTGTGTGATGTGACCGGGCAGAGCTGGGTGTGTGTGTGATGTGACCGGGCAGAGCTGGGTGTGTGTGATGTGACCGGGCAGAGCTGGGTGTGTGTGTGATGTGACCGGGCAGAGCTGTGTGTGTGTGATGTGATCGGGCAGAGCTGGGTGTGTGTGTGATGTGACCGGGCAGAGCTGGGTGTGTGTGATGTGACCGGGCGGAGCTGTGTGTGTGTGATGTGACCGGGCAGAGCTGGGTGTGTGTGTGATGTGACCGGGCAGAGCTGGGTGTGTGTGTGATGTGACCGGGCATAGCTGGGTGTGTGTGATGTGACCGGGCAGAGCTGGGTGTGTGTGATGTGACCGGTCAGAGCTGTGTGTGTGTGTGATGTGATCGGGCAGAGCTGGGTGTGTGTGTGATGTGACCGGGCAGAGCTGGGTGTGTGTGTGATGTGACCGGGCAGAGCTGTGTATGTGTGTGATGTGACCGGGAAGAGCTGGGTGTGTGTGTGATGTGACCGGGCAGCGCTGGGTGTGTGTGATGTGACCGGGCAGAGCTGTGTGTGTGTGTGTGATGTGACCGGGCAGAGCTGGGTGTGTGTGTGATGTGACCGGGCAGAGCTGTGTGTGTGATGTGACCGGGCGGAGCTGGGTGTGTGTGATGTGACCGGGCAGAGCTGTGTGTGTGTGTGATGTGACCGGGCAGAGCTGGGTGTGTGTGATGTGACCGGGCAGAGCTGTGTGTGTGTGATGTGACCGGTGCAGAGCTGGGTGTGTGTGTGATGTGACAGGGCAGAGCTGGGTGTGTGTGTGATGTGACCGGGCAGAGCTGGGTGTGTGTGATGTGACCGGGCAGAGCTGTGTGTGTGTGTGTGATGTGATCGGGCAGAGCTGGGTGTGTGTGTGATGTGACCAGGCAGAGCTGTGTGTGTGATGTGACCGGGCAGAGCTGGGAGTGTGTGATGTGACCGGGCAGAGCTGGGTGTGTGTGTGATGTGACCGGGCAGAGCTGTGTGTGTGATGTGACCGGGCAGAGCTGGGAGTGTGTGATGTGACCGGGCAGAGCTGGGTGTGTGTGTGATGTGACCGGGCAGAGCTGGGTGTATGTGTGATGTGACCGGGCAGAGCTGGGTGTGTGTGATGTGACCGGGCAGAGCTGGGTGTGTGTGATGTGACCGGGCAGAGCTGTGTGTGTGTGTGTGATGTGATCGGGCAGAGCTGTGTGTGTGTGTGATGTGATCGGGCAGAGCTGTGTGTGTGTGTGATGTGACCGGGCAGAGCTGGGTGTGTGTGTGTGATGTGATCGGGCAGAGCTGTGTGTGTGTGATGTGACCGGGCAGAGCTGGGTGTGTGTGTGATGTGACCGGGCAGAGCTGTGTGTGTGTGTGATGTGACCGGGCAGAGCTGGGTGTGTGTGATGTGACCGGGCAGAGCTGGGTGTGTGTGTGATGTGACCGGGCAGAGCTGTGTGTGTGTGATGTGACCGGGCAGAGCTGTGTGTGTGTGATGTGACCGGGCAGAGCTGTGTGTGTGTGATGTGAGCGGGCAGAGCTGGGTGTGTGTGTGTGATGTGACCGGGCAGAGCTGCGTGTGTGTGTGATGTGACCGGGCAGAGCTGGGTGTGTGTGTGATGTGACCGGGCAGAGCTGGGTGTGTGTGATGTGACCGGGCAGAGCTGGGTGTGTGTGATGTGACCGGGCAGAGCTGGGTGTGTGTGTGATGTGACCGGGCAGAGCTGGGTATGTGTGTGTGTGATGTGACCGGGCAGAGCTGTGTATGTGTGATGTGACCGGGCAGAGCTGGGTGTGTGTGTGATGTGACCGGGCAGAGCTGTGTGTGTGTGTGATGTGACCGGGCAGAGCTGGGTGTGTGTGTGATGTGACCGGGCAGAGCTGGGTGTGTGTGTGATGTGACCGGGCAGAGCTGTGTGTGTGTGTGATGTGACCGGGCAGAGCTGGGTGTGTGTGATGTGACCGGGCAGAGCTGGGTGTGTGTGTGATGTGACCGGGCAGAGCTGGGTGTGTGTGATGTGACCGGGCAGAGCTGTGTGTGTGTGTGATGTGACCGGCAGAGCTGGGTGTGTGTGATGTGACCGGGCAGAGCTGGGTGTGTGTGTGTGATGTGACCGGGCAGAGCTGTGTGTGTGTGTGATGTGATCGGGCAGAGCTGGGTGTGTGTGTGTGATGTGACCGGGCGGAGCTGTGTGTGTGTGATGTGACCGGGCAGAGCTGTGTGTGTGTGATGTGACCGGGCAGAGCTGTGTGTGTGTGATGTGACCGGGCAGAGCTGGGTGTGTGTGATGTGACCGGGCAGAGCTGGGTGTGTGTGTGATGTGACCGGGCAGAGCTGGGTGTGTGTGTGTGATGTGACCGGGCAGAGCTGGGTATGTGTGTGTGATGTGACCTGGCAGAGCTGGGTGTGTGTGTGATGTGATCGGGCAGATCTGGGTGTGTGTGATGTGACCGGGCAGAGCTGTGTGTGTGTGTGTGATGTGACCGGGCAGAGCTGGGTATGTGTGTGTGATGTGACCGGGCAGAGCTGGGTGTGTGTGTGATGTGATCGGGCAGAGCTGGGTGTGTGTGATGTGACCGGGCAGAGCTGGGTGTGTGTGATGTGACCGGGCAGAGCTGGGTGTGTGTGTGTGATGTGACCGGGCAGAGCTGTGTGTGTGTGTGATGTGACCGGGCAGAGCTGGGTGTGTGTGTGATGTGACCGGGCAGAGCTGTGTGTGTGTGTGATGTGATCGGGCAGAGCTGTGTGTGTGTGTGATGTGATGTGACCGGGCAGAGCTGGGTGTGTGTGATGTGACCGGGCAGAGCTGTGTGTGTGTGTGTGATGTGACCGGGCAGAGCTGGGTATGTGTGTGTGATGTGACCGGGCAGAGCTGGGTATGTGTGTGTGATGTGACCGGGCAGAGCTGGGTGTGTGTGTGATGTGACCGGGCAGAGCTGGGTGTGTGTGATGTGACTGGGCAGAGCTGGGTGTGTGTGTGATGTGACCGGGCAGAGCTGGGTGTGTGTGTGATGTGACCGGGCAGAGCTGGGTGTGTGTGTGATGTGACCGGGCAGAGCTGGGTGTGTGTGTGATGTGACCGGGCAGAGCTGGGTGTGTGTGTGATGTGACCGGGCAGAGCTGGGTGTGTGTGTGATGTGATCGGGCAGAGCTGGGTGTGTGTGTGATGTGACCGGGCAGAGCTGGGTGTGTGTGATGTGACCGGGAAGATCTGTGTGTGTGATGTGACCGGGCAGAGCTGGGTGTGTGTGTGATGTGACCGGGCAGAGCTGGGTGTGTGTGTGATGTGACCGGGCAGAGCTGGGTATGTGTGTGATGTGATCGGGCAGAGCTGGGTGTGTGTGTGATGTGATCGGGCAGAGCTGTGTGTGTGTGTGATGTGACCGGGCAGAGCTGGGTGTGTGTGTGATGTGACCGGGCAGAGCTGGGTATATGTGTGATGTGACCGGGCAGAGCTGGGTGTGTGTGTGATGTGACCGGGCAGAGCTGGGTGTGTGTGTGATGTGACCGGGCAGAGCTGGGTGTGTGTGTGATGTTACCGGGCAGAGCTGTGTGTGTGTGTGATGTGACCGGGCAGAGCTGGGTGTGTGTGATGTGACCGGGCAGAGCTGTGTGTGTGTGATGTGACCGGGCAGAGCTGGGTGTGTGTGTGATGTGACCGGGCAGAGCTGTGTGTGTGTGATGTGACCGGGCAGAGCTGGGTGTGTGTGTGATGTGACTGGGCAGAGCTGCGTGTGTGTGTGATGTGACCGGGCAGAGCTGGGTGTGTGTGATGTGACCGGGCAGAGCTGGGTGTGTGTGATGTGACCGGGCAGAGCTGTGTGTGTGATGTGAGCGGGCAGAGCTGGGTGTGTGTGATGTGACCGGGCAGAGCTGGGTGTGTGTGTGATGTGACCGGGCAGATCTGGGTGTGTGTGTGATGTGATCGGGCAGAGCTGGGTGTGTGTGTGTGACCGGGCAGAGCTGGGTGTGTGTGATGTGACCGGGCAGAGCTGGGTGTGTGTGATGTGATCGGGCAGAGCTGGGTGTGTGTGTGTGATGTGATCGGGCAGAGCTGTGTGTGTGTGTGATGTGACCGGGCAGAGCTGTGTGTGTGTGTGTGATGTGACCGGGCAGAGCTGGGTGTGTGTGTGATGTGACCGGGCAGAGCTGTGTGTGTGTGTGATGTGATCGGGCAGAGCTGGGTGTGTGTGTGTGTGTGATGTGACCGGGCAGAGCTGGGTGTGTGTGATGTGACCGGGCAGAGCTGTGTGTGTGTGTGTGATGTGATCGGGCAGAGCTGTGTGTGTGTGTGATGTGACCGGGCAGAGCTGTGTGTGTGTGTGATGTGATCGGGCAGAGCTGGGTGTGTGTGTGTGTGTGATGTGACCGGGCAGAGCTGTGTGTGTGTGTGTGATGTGACCGGGCAGAGCTGGGTGTGTGTGATGTGACCGGGCAGAGCTGGGTGTGTGTGATGTGACCGGGCAGAGCTGGGTGTGTGTGTGACCGGGCAGAGCTGGGTGTGTGTGTGATGTGACCGGGCAGAGCTGGGTGTGTGTGTGATGTGACCGGGCAGAGCTGGGTGTGTGTGTGATGTGATCGGGCAGAGCTGGGTGTGTGTGTGATGTGACCGGGCAGAGCTGGGTGTGTGTGTGATGTGACCGGGCAGAGCTGGGTGTGTGTGTGTGTGTGATGTGACCGGGCAGAGCTGGGTGTGTGTGATGTGACCGAGCAGAGCTGGGTGTGTGTGATGTGACCGGGCAGAGCTGTGTGTGTGATGTGACCGGGCAGAGCTGTGTGTGTGTGTGTGTGATGTGACCGGGCAGAGCTGTGTGTGTGTGTGATGTGATCGGGCAGAGCTGGGTGTGTGTGTGATGTGACCGGGCAGAGCTGGGTGTGTGTGATGTGACCGGGCAGAGCTGGGTGTGTGTGTGATGTGACCGGGCAGAGCTGGGTATGTGTGATGTGACCAGGCAGAGCTGGGTGTGTGTGTGTGTGTGACCGGGCAGAGCTGGGTGTGTGTGTGATGTGACCGGGAAGATCTGTGTGTGTGTGATGTGACCGGGCAGAGCTGGGTGTGTGTGTGTGATGTGACCGGGCAGAGCTGGGTGTGTGTGATGTGACCGGGCAGAGCTGTGTGTGTGTGTGATGTGATCGGGCAGAGCTGTGTGTGTGTGTGATGTGACCGGGCAGAGCTGTGTGTGTGTGTGATGTGACCGGGCAGAGCTGGGTGTGTGTGTGATGTGACCGGGCAGAGCTGTGTGTGTGTGTGATGTGATCGGGCAGAGCTGGGTGAGTGTGATGTGACCGAGCAGAGCTGGGTGTGTGATGTGACCGGGCAGAGCTGTGTGTGTGTGTGTGGTGTGATCGGGCAGAGCTGGGTATGTGTGTGATGTGACCGGGCAGAGCTGGGTGTGTGTGATGTGACCGGGCAGAGCTGGGTGAGTGTGATGTGATCGGGCAGAGCTGCGTGTGTGTGATGTGACTGGGCAGAGCTGGGTGTGTGTGTGACCGGGCAGAGCTGGGTGTGTGTGTGATGTGACCGGGCAGAGCTGGGTGTGTGTGTGTGTGACCGGGCAGAGCTGGGTGTGTGTGATGTGATCGGGCAGAGCTGGGTGAGTGTGATGTGATCGGGCAGAGCTGGGTGTGTGTGATGTGACTGGGCAGAGCTGGGTGTGTGTGTGACCGGGCAGAGCTGGGTGTGTGTGTGATGTGACCGGGCAGAGCTGGGTGTGTGTGTGTGTGACCGGGCAGAGCTGGGTGTGTGTGTGATGTGACCGGGCAGAGCTGGGTATGTGTGATGTGACCGGGCAGAGCTGGGTGTGTGTGTGATGTGACCGGGCAGAGCTGGGTGTGTGTGATGTGACTGGGCAGAGCTGTGTGTGTGTGATGTGACCGGGCAGAGCTGGGTGTGTGTGATGTGACCGGGCAGAGCTGGGTGTGTGTGTGATGTGACCGGGCAGAGCTGTGTGTGTGTGTGTGATGTGATCGGGCAGAGCTGGGTGTGTGTGTGATGTGATCGGGCAGAGCTGGGTGTGTGTGTGTGATGTGATCGGGCAGAGCTGTGTGTGTGTGATGTGACCGGGCAGAGCTGGGTGTGTGTGTGTGATGTGATCGGGCAGAGCTGGGTGTGTGTGTGATGTGACCGGGCAGAGCTGGGTGTGTGTGATGTGACCGGGCAGAGCTGGGTGTGTGTGTGATGTGACCGGGCAGAGCTGGGTGTGTGTGTGATGTGATCGGGCAGAGCTGGGTGTGTGTGTGTGATGTGATCGGGCAGAGCTGTGTGTGTGTGATGTGACCGGGCAGAGCTGGGTGTGTGTGTGTGATGTGATCGGGCAGAGCTGTGTGTGTGTGTGTGATGTGACCGGGCAGAGCTGGGTGTGTGTGTGTGATGTGATCGGGCAGAGCTGTGTATGTGTGTGATGTGATCGGGCAGAGCTGTGTATGTGTGTGTGTGTGACCGGGCAGAGCTGGGTGTGTGTGATGTGACCGGGCAGAGCTGGGTGAGTGTGATGTGATCGGGCAGAGCTGGGTGTGTGTGTGATGTGACCGGGCAGAGCTGGGTGTGTGTGATGTGACCGGGCAGAGCTGGGTGTGTGTGATGTGACTGGGCAGAGCTGGGTGTGTGTGTGACCGGGCAGAGCTGGGTGTGTGTGTGATGTGACCGGGCAGAGCTGGGTGTGTGTGTGTGTGACCGGGCAGAGCTGGGTGTGTGTGTGATGTGACCGGGCAGAGCTGGGTATGTGTGTGATGTGACCGGGCAGAGCTGGGTGTGTGTGTGATGTGACCGGGCAGAGCTGGGTGTGTGTGTGATGTGACCGGGCAGAGCTGTGTGTGTGTGTGTGATGTGATCGGGCAGAGCTGGGTGTGTGTGTGATGTGATCGGGCAGAGCTGGGTGTGTGTGTGTGATGTGATCGGGCAGAGCTGTGTGTGTGTGATGTGACCGGGCAGAGCTGGGTGTGTGTGTGTGATGTGATCGGGCAGAGCTGGGTGTGTGTGTGATGTGACCGGGCAGAGCTGGGTGTGTGTGTGATGTGATCGGGCAGAGCTGGGTGTGTGTGTGTGATGTGATCGGGCAGAGCTGTGTGTGTGTGATGTGACCGGGCAGAGCTGGGTGTGTGTGTGTGATGTGATCGGGCAGAGCTGTGTGTGTGTGTGTGTGATGTGACCGGGCAGAGCTGGGTGTGTGTGTGTGATGTGATCGGGCAGAGCTGTGTATGTGTGTGATGTGATCGGGCAGAGCTGTGTGTGTGTGTGATGTGATCGGGCAGAGCTGTGTATGTGTGTGATGTGATCGGGCAGAGCTGGGTGTGTGTGATGTGACCGGGCAGAGCTGGGAGTGTGTGATGTGACTGGGCAGAGCTGGGTGTGTGTGTGATGTGACCGGGCAGAGCTGGGTGTGTGTGTGATGTGACCGGGCAGAGCTGCGTGAGTGTGTGATGTGACCGGGCAGAGCTGGGTGTGTGTGTGATGTGACCGGGCAGAGCTGTGTATGTGTGTGATGTGACCGGGCAGAGCTGTGTGTGTGTGTGTGATGTGACCGGGCAGAGCTGGGTATGTGTGTGATGTGACCGGGCAGAGCTGGGTGTGTGTGTGATGTGACCGGGCAGAGCTGTGTGTGTGTGATGTGACCGGGCAGAGCTGGGTGTGTGTGTGTGATGTGACCGGGCAGAGCTGTGTGTGTGATGTGACCGGGCAGAGCTGGGTGTGTGATGTGACCGGGCAGAGCTGGGTGTGTGTGACTGGGCAGAGCTGTGTGTGTGTGTGATGTGACCGGGCAGAGCTGGGTGTGTGTGTGACCGGGCAGAGCTGGGTGTGTGTGTGTGATGTGACCGGGCAGAGCTGTGTGTGTGTGTGATGTGACCGGGCAGAGCTGTGTGTGTGTGTGATGTGACCGGGCAGAGCTGGGTGTGTGTGTGATGTGACCGGGCAGAGCTGTGTGTGTGTGATGTGACCGGGCAGAGCTGGGTGTGTGTGTGTGATGTGACCGGGCAGAGCTGGGTGTGTGTGATGTGACCGGGCAGAGCTGGGTGTGTGTGTGTGATGTGACCGGGCAGAGCTGGGTGTGTGTGTGATGTGACCGGGCAGAGCTGGGTGTGTGTGTGATGTGACCGGGCAGAGCTGGGTGTGTGTGTGATGTGACCGGGCAGAGCTGGGTGTGTGTGTGATGTGACCGGGCAGAGCTGTGTGTGTGTGTGATGTGACTGGGCAGAGCTGGGTGTGTGTGATGTGACCGGGCAGAGCTGCGTGTGTGTGATGTGACCGGGCAGAGCTGTGTGTGTGTGTGTGATGTGACCGGGCAGAGCTGGGTGTGTGTGTGATGTGACCGGGCAGAGCTGGGTGTGTGTGATGTGACCGGGCAGAGCTGTGTGTGTGTGTGATGTGACCGGGCAGAGCTGGGTGTGTGTGATGTGACCGGGCAGAGCTGGGTGTGTGTGATGTGACCGGGCAGAGCTGGGTGTGTGTGTGATGTGACCGGGCAGAGCTGTGTGTGTGTGATGTGATCAGGCAGAGCTGTGTGTGTGTGTGATGTGACCGGGCAGAGCTGGTGTGTGTGTGTGTGTGATGTGACCGGGCAGAGCTGTGTGTGTGTGTGATGTGATCGGGCAGAGCTGTGTGTGTGTGATGTGATCAGGCAGAGCTGTGTGTGTGTGTGATGTGACCGGGCAGAGCTGTGTGTGTGTGTGATGTGATCGGGCAGAGCTGGGTGTGTGTGATGTGACCGGGCAGAGCTGGGTGTGTGTGATGTGACCGGGCAGAGCTGTGTGTGTGTGATGTGATCAGGCAGAGCTGTGTGTGTGTGTGATGTGACCGGGCAGAGCTGTGTGTGTGTGATGTGACCGGGCAGAGCTGGGTGTGTGTGATGTGACCGGGCAGAGCTGGGTGTGTGTGTGATGTGACCGGGCAGAGCTGTGTGTGTGTGTGATGTGACCGGGCAGAGCTGGGTGTGTGTGTGATGTGACCAGGCAGAGCTGTGTGTGTGTGTGTGACCAGGCAGAGCTGGGTGTGTGTGTGATGGGACCGGGCAGAGCTGGGTGTGTGTGATGTGACCGGGCAGAGCTGGGTGTGTGTGATGTGACCGGGCAGAGCTGTGTGTGTGTGTGATGTGACCGGGCAGAGCTGGGTGTGTGTGTGATGTGACCGGGCAGAGCTGTGTGTGTGTGTGTGATGTGACCGGGCAGAGCTGGGTGTGTGTGTGATGTGACCGGGCAGAGCTGTGTGTGTGTGTGATGTGACCGGGCAGAGCTGTGTGTGTGGGTGTGTGTGATGTGATCGGGCAGAGCTGTGTGTGTGTGTGATGTGACCGGGCAGAGCTGGGTGTGTGTGTGATGTGACCGGGCAGAGCTGTGTGTGTGTGTGATGTGATCGGGCAGAGCTGTGTGTGTGCGTGATGTGACCGGGCAGAGCTGGGTGTGTGTGTGATGTGACCGGGCAGAGCTGTGGATGTGTGTGATGTGACCGGGCAGAGCTGGGGGTGTGTGTGATGTGATCGGGCAGAGCTGGGTGTGTGTGATGTGACCGGGCAGAGCTGGGTGTGTGTGATGTGACCGGGCAGAGCTGTGTGTGTGTGTGATGTGACCGGGCAGAGCTGGGTGTGTGTGTGATGTGACCGGGCAGAGCTGCGTGTGTGTGTGATGTGACCGGGCAGAGCTGGGTGTGTGTGTGATGTGACCGGGCAGAGCTGGGTGTGTGTGTGATGTGACCGGGCAGAGCTGGGTGTGTGTGATGTGACCGGGCAGAGCTGTGTGTGTGTGATGTGAGCGGGCAGAGCTGTGTGTGTGTGATGTGACCGGGCAGATCTGGGTGTGTGTGTGATGTGACCGGGCAGAGCTGGGTGTGTGTGACCGGGCAGAGCTGTGTGTGTGTGTGATGTGACCGGGCAGAGCTGGGTGTGTGTGTGATGTGACCGGGCAGAGCTGTGTGTGTGTGTGTGTGTGATGTGATCGGGCAGAGCTGGGTATGTGTGTGTGATGTGACCGGGCAGAGCTGCGTGTGTGTGATGTGACCGGGCAGAGCTGGGTGTGTGTGTGATGTGATCGGGCAGAGCTGGGTGTGTGTGATGTGACCGGGCAGAGCTGTGTGTGTGTGTGTGATGTGATCGGGCAGAGCTGGGTATGTGTGTGATGTGATCGGGCAGAGCTGGGTGTGTGTGTGATGTGACCGGGCAGAGCTGGGTGTGTGTGTGTGTGTGTGTGATGTGACCGGGCAGAGCTGGGTGTGTGTGTGTGATGTGATCGGGCAGAGCTGTGTATGTGTGTGATGTGATCGGGCAGAGCTGTGTGTGTGTGATGTGACCGGGCAGAGCTGGGTATGTGTGTGATGTGACCGGGCAGAGCTGGGTATGTGTGTGATGTGACCGGGCAGAGCTGTGTGTGTGTGATGTGACCGGGCAGAGCTGGGTGTGTGTGTGATGTGACCGGGCAGAGCGGGTGTGTGTGTGATGTGACCGGGCAGAGCTGTGTGTGTGTGTGTGTGATGTGACCGGGCAGAGCTGTGTGTGTGTGTGATGTGACCGGGCAGAGCTGGGTGTGTGTGTGTGATGTGACCGGGCAGAGCTGGGTGTGTGTGATGTGACCGGGCAGAGCTGTGTGTGTGTGATGTGACCGGGCAGAGCTGGGTGTGTGTGTGATGTGACCGGGCAGAGCTGTGTGTGTGTGTGTGATGTGACCGGGCAGAGCTGTGTGTGTGTGTGTGATGTGACCGGGCAGAGCTGGGTGTGTGTGTGTGATGTGATCGGGCAGAGCTGTGTGTGTGTGATGTGACCGGGCAGAGCTGGGTGTGTGTGTGTGATGTGACCGGGCAGAGCTGGGTGTGTGTGTGTGACCGGGCAGAGCTGGGTGTGTGTGATGTGACCGGGCAGAGCTGGGTGTGTGTGATGTGACCGGGCAGAGCTGGGTGTGTGTGTGTGATGTGACCGGGCAGAGCTGTGTGTGTGTGTGATGTGACCGGGCAGAGCTGGGTGGGTGTGTGTGATGTGACCGGGCAGAGCTGTGTGTGTGTGTGTGATGTGACCGGGCAGAGCTGTGTGTGTGTGTGTGATGTGATCGGGCAGAGCTGGGTGGGTGTGTGATGTGACCGGGCAGAGCTGGGTGTGTGTGTGTGATGTGACCGGGCAGAGCTGTGTGTGTGTGATGTGACGGGGCAGAGCTGGGTGTGTGTGTGATGTGACCGGGCAGAGCTGTGTGTGTGTGATGTGACCGGGCAGAGCTGGGGGTGTGTGTGATGTGACCGGGCAGAGCTGGGTGTGTGTGTGATGTGACCGGGCAGAGCTGGGTGTGTGTGATGTGACCGGGCAGAGCTGGGTGTGTGTGTGTGACCGGGCAGAGCTGGGTGTGTGTGTGATGTGACCGGGCAGAGCTGTGTGTGTGTGTGATGTGACCGGGCAGAGCTGTGTGTGTGTGTGATGTGACCGGGCAGAGCTGGGTGTGTGTGTGATGTGACCGGGCAGAGCTGTGTGTGTGATGTGACCGGGCAGAGCTGTGTGTGTGATGTGACCGGGCAGAGCTGGGTGTGTGTGTGATGTGACCGGGCAGAGCTGGGTGTGTGTGATGTGACCGGGCAGAGCTGGGTGTGTGTGTGTGACCGGGCAGAGCTGGGTGTGTGTGTGATGTGACCGGGCAGAGCTGGGTGTGTGTGTGTGTGATGTGACCGGGCAGAGCTGTGTGTGTGTGTGATGTGACCGGGCAGAGCTGGGTGTGTGTGTGTGACCGGGCAGAGCTGGGTGTGTGTGTGATGTGACCGGGCAGAGCTGGGTGTGTGTGTGATGTGACCGGGCAGAGCTGGGTGTGTGTGTGTGATGTGACCGGGGAGAGCTGGGTGTGTGTGTGTGATGTGACCGGGCAGAGCTGGGTGTGTGTGATGTGACCGGGCAGAGCTGTGTGTGTGTGATGTGACCGGGCAGAGCTGGGTGTGTGTGTGTGTGTGATGTGACCGGGCAGAGCTGTGTGTGTGTGTGATGTGACCGGGCAGAGCTGTGTGTGTGTGTGATGTGACCGGGCAGAGCTTTGTGTGTGTGTGTGTGATGTGACCGGGCAGAGCTGGGTGTGTGTGTGATGTGACCGGGCAGAGCTGGGTGTGTGTGTGTGATGTGACCGGGCAGAGCTGTGTGTGTGTGATGTGACCGGGCAGAGCTGGGTGTGTGTGTGTGTGTGATGTGACCGGGCAGAGCTGTGTGTGTGTGTGATGTGACCGGGCAGAGCTGGGTGTGTGTGTGATGTGACCGGGCAGAGCTGTGTGTGTGTGTGATGTGACCGGGCAGAGCTGGGTGTGTGTGTGATGTGACCGGGCAGAGCTGTGTGTGTGTGTGATGTGACCGGGCAGAGCTGGGTGTGTGTGATGTGACCGGGCAGAGCTGCGTGTGTGTGATGTGACCGGGCAGAGCTGTGTGTGTGTGTGTGATGTGACCGGGCAGAGCTGGGTGTGTGTGTGATGTGACCGGGCAGAGCTGGGTGTGTGTGATGTGACCGGGCAGAGCTGTGTGTGTGTGATGTGACCGGGCAGAGCTGGGTGTGTGTGTGTGTGTGATGTGACCGGGCAGAGCTGTGTGTGTGTGTGATGTGACCGGGCAGAGCTGTGTGTGTGTGTGATGTGACCGGGCAGAGCTTTGTGTGTGTGTGATGTGACCGGGCAGAGCTGGGTGTGTGTGATGTGACCGGGCAGAGCTGGGTTTGTGTGACCGGGCAGAGCTGGGTGTGTGTGTGATGTGACCGGGCAGAGCTGGGTTTGTGTGACCGGGCAGAGCTGGGTGTGTGTGTGATGTGACCGGGCAGAGCTGGGTGTGTGTGTGATGTGACCGGGCAGAGCTGTGTGTGTGTGTGATGTGACCGGGCAGAGCTGGGTGTGTGTGTGATGTGACCGGGCAGAGCTGGGTGTGTGTGTGTGTGATGTGACCGGGCAGAGCTGTGTGTGTGTGATGTGACCGGGCAGAGCTGGGTGTGTGTGTGTGTGTGATGTGACCGGGCAGAGCTGTGTGTGTGTGTGATGTGACCGGGCAGAGCTGGGTGTGTGTGATGTGACCGGGCAGAGCTGGGTGTGTGTGATGTGACCGGGCAGAGCTGGGTGTGGGTGATGTGACCGGGCAGAGCTGGGTGTGGGTGTGTGATGTGACCGGGCAGAGCTGTGTGTGTGTGTGATGTGACCGGGCAGAGCTGTGTGTGTGTGTGATGTGACCGGGCAGAGCTGGGTGTGTGTGATGTGACCGGGCAGAGCTGGGTGTGTGTGATGTGACGGGGCAGAGCTGTGTGTGTGTGATGTGACCGGGCAGAGCTGGGTGTGGGTGTGTGATGTGACCGGGCAGAGCTGGGTGTGTGTGATGTGACCGGGCAGAGCTGGGTGTGTGTGTGATGTGACCGGGCAGAGCTGTGTGTGTGTGTGATGTGACCGGGCAGAGCTGTGTGTGTGTGATGTGACCGGGCAGAGCTGGGTGTGTGTGTGTGTGTGTGTGTGACCGGGCAGAGCTGGGTGTGTGTGTGTGTGTGACCGGGCAGAGCTGGGTGTGTGTGTGATGTGATCGGGCAGAGCTGGGTGTGTGTGTGATGTGACCGGGCAGAGCTGGGTATGTGTGTGTGTGATGTGACCGGGCAGAGCTGTGTGTGTGTGTGATGTGACCGGGCAGAGCTGGGTGTGTGTGTGATGTGACCGGGCAGAGCTGGGTGTGTGTGTGTGATGTGACCGGGCAGAGCTGGGTGTGTGTGATGTGACCGGGCAGAGCTGTGTGTGTGTGTGTGATGTGACCGGGCAGAGCTGGGTGTTTGTGATGTGACCGGGCAGAGCTGGGTGTGTGTGATGTGACCGGGCAGAGCTGGGTATGTGTGTGATGTGATGTGACCGGGCAGAGCTGTGTGTGTGTGTGATGTGACCGGGCAGAGCTGTGTGTGTGTGATGTGACCGGGCAGAGCTGGGTGTTTGTGATGTGACCGGGCAGAGCTGGGTGTGTGTGTGATGTGACCGGGCAGAGCTGGGTGTGTGTGTGATGTGACCGGGCAGAGCTGTGTGTGTGTGTGATGTGACCGGGCAGAGCTGGGTGTTTGTGATGTGACTGGGCAGAGCTGTGTGTGTGTGATGTGACCGGGCAGAGCTGGGTATGTGTGTGTGTGTGACCAGGCAGAGCTGAGTATTTGTGTATGTGTGTGAGCGGGCAGAGCTGGGTATGTGTGTGTGTGTGACCGGGCAGAGCTGGGTGTGTGTGATGTGACCGGGCAGAGCTGGGTGTGTGTGTGATGTGATCGGGCAGAGCTGTGTGTGTGTGATGTGACCGGGCAGAGCTGGGTGTGTGTGTGATGTGACCGGGCAGAGCTGTGTGTGTGTGATGTGACCGGGCAGAGCTGGGTGTGTGTGTGATGTGACCGGGCAGAGCTGGGTGTGTGTGTGATGTGACCGGGCAGAGCTGGGTGTGTGTGTGTGTGTGATGTGACCGGGCAGAGCTGGGTGTGTGTGTGTGTGTGATGTGATCGGGCAGAGCTGGGTGTGTGTGTGATGTGACCGGGCAGAGCTGGGTGTGTGTGATGTGACCGGGCAGAGCTGGGTGTGTGTGTGTGTGACCGGGCAGAGCTGTGTGTGTGTGATGTGACCGGGCAGAGCTGTGTGTGTGTGTGTGACCGGGCAGAGCTGTGTGTGTGTGTGATGTGACCGGGCAGAGCTGTGTGTGTGTGTGTGACCGGGCAGAGCTGTGTGTGTGTGTGATGTGACCGGGCAGAGCTGGGTGTGTGTGATGTGACCGGGCAGATCTGTGTGTGTGTGATGTGACCGGGCAGAGCTGGGTGTGTGTGACGTGACCGGGCAGAGCTGGGTGTGTGTGTGATGTGACCGGGCAGAGCTGGGTGTGTGTGTGATGTGACCGGGCAGAGCTGTGTGTGTGTGTGATGTGACCGGGCAGAGCTGTGTGTGTGTGTGATGTGACCGGGCAGAGCTGTGTGTGTGTGTGATGTGACCGGGCAGAGCTGGGTGTTTGTGATGTGACCGGGCAGAGCTGGGTGTGTGTGTGATGTGACCGGGCAGAGCTGTGTGTGTGTGTGATGTGACCGGGCAGAGCTGTGTGTGTGTGTGTGATGTGACCAGGCAGAGCTGTGTGTGTGTGTGATGTGACCGGGCAGAGCTGTGTGTGTGTGTGATGTGACCGGGCAGAGCTGTGTGTGTGTGTGATGTGACCGGGCAGAGCTGGGTGTGTGTGATGTGACCGGGCAGAGCTGGGTGTGTGTGTGATGTGACCGGGCAGAGCTGTGTGTGTGTGTGATGTGACCGGGCAGAGCTGGGTGTGTGTGATGTGACCGGGCAGAGCTGGGTGTGTGTGATGTGACCGGGCAGAGCTGGGTGTGTGTGTGATGTGACCGGGCAGAGCTGGGTGTGTGTGTGATGTGACCGGGCAGAGCTGGGTGTGTGTGTGTGATGTGACCGGGCAGAGCTGTGTGTGTGTGTGATGTGACCGGGCAGAGCTGGGTGTGTGTGTGATGTGACCGGGCAGAGCTGTGTGTGTGATGTGACCGGGCAGAGCTGTGTGTGTGATGTGACCGGGCAGAGCTGGGTGTGTGTGATGTGACCGGGCAGAGCTGGGTGTGTGTGATGTGACCGGGCAGAGCTGTGTGTGCGATGTGACCGGGCAGAGCTGTGTGTGTGTGATGTGACCGGGCAGAGCTGGGTGTGTGTGATGTGACCGGGCAGAGCTGTGTGTTTGTGTGATGTGACCGGGCAGAGCTGGGAGTGTGTGATGTGACCGGGCAGAGCTGGGTGTGTGTGTGATGTGACCGGGCAGAGCTGGGTGTGTGTGATGTGACCGGGCAGAGCTGGGTGTGTGTGTGTGACCGGGCAGAGCTGGGTGTGTGTGTGATGTGACCGGGCAGAGCTGGGTGTGTGTGTGATGTGACCGGGCAGAGCTGGGTGTGTGTGTGATGTGACCGGGCAGAGCTGGGTGTGTGTGTGTGATGTGACCGGGGAGAGCTGGGTGTGTGTGTGTGATGTGACCGGGCAGAGCTGGGTGTGTGTGATGTGACCGGGAAGAGCTGTGTGTGTGTGATGTGACCGGGCAGAGCTGGGTGTGTGTGTGTGTGTGATGTGACCGGGCAGAGCTGTGTGTGTGTGTGATGTGACCGGGCAGAGCTGTGTGTGTGTGTGATGTGACCGGGCAGAGCTTTGTGTGTGTGTGTGTGATGTGACCGGGCAGAGCTGGGTGTGTGTGTGATGTGACCGGGCAGAGCTGGGTGTGTGTGTGTGATGTGACCGGGCAGAGCTGTGTGTGTGTGATGTGACCGGCAGAGCTGGGTGTGTGTGTGTGTGTGATGTGACCGGGCAGAGCTGTGTGTGTGTGTGATGTGACCGGGCAGAGCTGGGTGTGTGTGTGATGTGACCGGGCAGAGCTGTGTGTGTGATGTGACCGGGCAGAGCTGGGTGTGTGTGTGATGTGACCGGGCAGAGCTGTGTGTGTGTGTGATGTGACCGGGCAGAGCTGGGTGTGTGTGATGTGACCGGGCAGAGCTGCGTGTGTGTGATGTGACCGGGCAGAGCTGTGTGTGTGTGTGTGATGTGACCGGGCAGAGCTGGGTGTGTGTGTGATGTGACCGGGCAGAGCTGGGTGTGTGTGATGTGACCGGGCAGAGCTGGGTGTGTGTGTGTGTGTGATGTGACCGGGCAGAGCTGTGTGTGTGTGTGATGTGACCGGGCAGAGCTGTGTGTGTGTGTGATGTGACCGGGCAGAGCTTTGTGTGTGTGTGATGTGACCGGGCAGAGCTGGGTGTGTGTGATGTGACCGGGCAGAGCTGGGTTTGTGTGACCGGGCAGAGCTGGGTGTGTGTGTGATGTGACCGGGCAGAGCTGGGTTTGTGTGACCGGGCAGAGCTGGGTGTGTGTGTGATGTGACTGGGCAGAGCTGGGTGTGTGTGTGATGTGACCGGGCAGAGCTGTGTGTGTGTGTGATGTGACCGGGCAGAGCTGGGTGTGTGTGTGATGTGACCGGGCAGAGCTGGGTGTGTGTGTGTGATGTGACCGGGCAGAGCTGTGTGTGTGTGATGTGACCGGGCAGAGCTGGGTGTGTGTGTGTGTGTGATGTGACCGGGCAGAGCTGTGTGTGTGTGTGATGTGACCGGGCAGAGCTGGGTGTGTGTGATGTGACCGGGCAGAGCTGGGTGTGTGTGATGTGACCGGGCAGAGCTGGGTGTGTGTGATGTGACCGGGCAGAGCTGTGTGTGTGTGTGATGTGACCGGGCAGAGCTGTGTGTGTGTGTGATGTGACCGGGCAGAGCTGGGTGTGTGTGATGTGACCGGGCAGAGCTGGGTGTGTGTGATGTGACGGGGCAGATCTGTGTGTGTGTGATGTGACCGGGCAGAGCTGGGTGTGGGTGTGTGATGTGACCGGGCAGAGCTGGGTGTGTGTGATGTGACCGGGCAGAGCTGGGTGTGTGTGTGATGTGACCGGGCAGAGCTGTGTGTGTGTGTGATGTGACCGGGCAGAGCTGTGTGTGTGTGATGTGACCGGGCAGAGCTGGGTGTGTGTGTGTGTGTGACCGGGCAGAGCTGGGTGTGTGTGTGTGTGTGACCGGGCAGAGCTGGGTGTGTGTGTGATGTGATCGGGCAGAGCTGGGTGTGTGTGTGATGTGACCGGGCAGAGCTGGGTATGTGTGTGTGTGATGTGACCGGGCAGAGCTGTGTGTGTGTGTGATGTGACCGGGCAGAGCTGGGTGTGTGTGTGATGTGACCGGGCAGAGCTGGGTGTGTGTGTGTGATGTGACCGGGCAGAGCTGGGTGTGTGTGATGTGACCGGGCAGAGCTGTGTGTGTGTGTGTGATGTGACCGGGCAGAGCTGGGTGTTTGTGATGTGACCGGGCAGAGCTGGGTGTGTGTGATGTGACCGGGCAGAGCTGGGTATGTGTGTGATGTGACCGGGCAGAGCTGTGTGTGTGTGTGATGTGACCGGGCAGAGCTGTGTGTGTGTGATGTGACCGGGCAGAGCTGGGTGTTTGTGATGTGACCGGGCAGAGCTGGGTGTGTGTGTGATGTGACCGGGCAGAGCTGGGTGTGTGTGTGATGTGACCGGGCAGAGCTGTGTGTGTGTGTGATGTGACCGGGCAGAGCTGGGTGTTTGTGATGTGACTGGGCAGAGCTGTGTGTGTGTGATGTGACCGGGCAGAGCTGGGTGTGTGTGTGATGTGACCGGGCAGAGCTGTGTGTGTGTGATGTGACCGGGCAGAGCTGGGTGTGTGTGTGATGTGACCGGGCAGAGCTGGGTGTGTGTGTGATGTGACCGGGCAGAGCTGGGTGTGTGTGTGTGTGTGATGTGACCGGGCAGAGCTGGGTGTGTGTGTGTGTGTGATGTGATCGGGCAGAGCTGGGTGTGTGTGTGATGTGACCGGGCAGAGCTGGGTGTGTGTGATGTGACCGGGCAGAGCTGGGTGTGTGTGTGTGTTGACCGGGCAGAGCTGGGTGTGTGTGTGTGTGACCGGGCAGAGCTGTGTGTGTGTGATGTGACCGGGCAGAGCTGTGTGTGTGTGTGTGACCGGGCAGAGCTGTGTGTGTGTGTGATGTGACCGGGCAGAGCTGTGTGTGTGTGTGTGACCGGGCAGAGCTGTGTGTGTGTGTGATGTGACCGGGCAGAGCTGGGTGTGTGTGATGTGACCGGGCAGATCTGTGTGTGTGTGATGTGACCGGGCAGAGCTGGGTGTGTGTGACGTGACCGGGCAGAGCTGGGTGTGTGTGTGATGTAACCGGGCAGAGCTGGGTGTGTGTGTGATGTGACCGGGCAGAGCTGTGTGTGTGTGTGATGTGACCGGGCAGAGCTGTGTGTGTGTGTGATGTGACCGGGCAGAGCTGTGTGTGTGTGTGATGTGACCGGGCAGAGCTGTGTGTGTGTGTGATGTGACCGGGCAGAGCTGGGTGTTTGTGATGTGACCGGGCAGAGCTGGGTGTGTGTGTGATGTGACCGGGCAGAGCTGTGTGTGTGTGTGATGTGACCGGGCAGAGCTGTGTGTGTGTGTGTGATGTGACCGGGCAGAGCTGTGTGTGTGTGTGATGTGACCGGGCAGAGCTGTGTGTGTGTGTGATGTGACCGGGCAGAGCTGTGTGTGTGTGTGATGTGACCGGGCAGAGCTGGGTGTGTGTGATGTGACCGGGCAGAGCTGGGTGTGTGTGTGATGTGACCGGGCAGAGCTGTGTGTGTGTGTGATGTGACCGGGCAGAGCTGGGTGTGTGTGATGTGACCGGGCAGAGCTGGGTGTGTGTGATGTGACCGGGCAGAGCTGGGTGTGTGTGTGATGTGACCGGGCAGAGCTGGGTGTGTGTGATGTGACCGGGCAGAGCTGGGTGTGTGTGTGTGACCGGGCAGAGCTGGGTGTGTGTGTGATGTGACCGGGCAGAGCTGGGTGTGTGTGTGATGTGACCGGGCAGAGCTGGGTGTGTGTGTGATGTGACCGGGCAGAGCTGGGTGTGTGTGTGTGATGTGACCGGGAGAGCTGGGTGTGTGTGTGTGATGTGACCGGGCAGAGCTGGGTGTGTGTGATGTGACCGGGAAGAGCTGTGTGTGTGTGATGTGACCGGGCAGAGCTGGGTGTGTGTGTGTGTGTGATGTGACCGGGCAGAGCTGTGTGTGTGTGTGATGTGACCGGGCAGAGCTGTGTGTGTGTGTGATGTGACCGGGCAGAGCTTTGTGTGTGTGTGTGTGATGTGACCGGGCAGAGCTGGGTGTGTGTGTGATGTGACCGGGCAGAGCTGGGTGTGTGTGTGTGATGTGACCGGGCAGAGCTGTGTGTGTGTGATGTGACCGGCAGAGCTGGGTGTGTGTGTGTGTGTGATGTGACCGGGCAGAGCTGTGTGTGTGTGTGATGTGACCGGGCAGAGCTGGGTGTGTGTGTGATGTGACCGGGCAGAGCTGTGTGTGTGATGTGACCGGGCAGAGCTGGGTGTGTGTGTGATGTGACCGGGCAGAGCTGTGTGTGTGTGTGATGTGACCGGGCAGAGCTGGGTGTGTGTGATGTGACCGGGCAGAGCTGCGTGTGTGTGATGTGACCGGGCAGAGCTGTGTGTGTGTGTGTGATGTGACCGGGCAGAGCTGGGTGTGTGTGTGATGTGACCGGGCAGAGCTGGGTGTGTGTGATGTGACCGGGCAGAGCTGGGTGTGTGTGTGTGTGTGATGTGACCGGGCAGAGCTGTGTGTGTGTGTGATGTGACCGGGCAGAGCTGTGTGTGTGTGTGATGTGACCGGGCAGAGCTTTGTGTGTGTGTGATGTGACCGGGCAGAGCTGGGTGTGTGTGATGTGACCGGGCAGAGCTGGGTTTGTGTGACCGGGCAGAGCTGGGTGTGTGTGTGATGTGACCGGGCAGAGCTGGGTTTGTGTGACCGGGCAGAGCTGGGTGTGTGTGTGATGTGACTGGGCAGAGCTGGGTGTGTGTGTGATGTGACCGGGCAGAGCTGTGTGTGTGTGTGATGTGACCGGGCAGAGCTGGGTGTGTGTGTGATGTGACCGGGCAGAGCTGGGTGTGTGTGTGTGATGTGACCGGGCAGAGCTGTGTGTGTGTGATGTGACCGGGCAGAGCTGGGTGTGTGTGTGTGTGTGATGTGACCGGGCAGAGCTGTGTGTGTGTGTGATGTGACCGGGCAGAGCTGGGTGTGTGTGATGTGACCGGGCAGAGCTGGGTGTGTGTGATGTGACCGGGCAGAGCTGGGTGTGTGTGATGTGACCGGGCAGAGCTGTGTGTGTGTGTGATGTGACCGGGCAGAGCTGTGTGTGTGTGTGATGTGACCGGGCAGAGCTGGGTGTGTGTGATGTGACCGGGCAGAGCTGGGTGTGTGTGATGTGACGGGGCAGATCTGTGTGTGTGTGATGTGACCGGGCAGAGCTGGGTGTGGGTGTGTGATGTGACCGGGCAGAGCTGGGTGTGTGTGATGTGACCGGGCAGAGCTGGGTGTGTGTGTGATGTGACCGGGCAGAGCTGTGTGTGTGTGTGATGTGACCGGGCAGAGCTGTGTGTGTGTGATGTGACCGGGCAGAGCTGGGTGTGTGTGTGTGTGTGACCGGGCAGAGCTGGGTGTGTGTGTGTGTGTGACCGGGCAGAGCTGGGTGTGTGTGTGATGTGATCGGGCAGAGCTGGGTGTGTGTGTGATGTGACCGGGCAGAGCTGGGTATGTGTGTGTGTGATGTGACCGGGCAGAGCTGTGTGTGTGTGTGATGTGACCGGGCAGAGCTGGGTGTGTGTGTGATGTGACCGGGCAGAGCTGGGTGTGTGTGTGTGATGTGACCGGGCAGAGCTGGGTGTGTGTGATGTGACCGGGCAGAGCTGTGTGTGTGTGTGTGATGTGACCGGGCAGAGCTGGGTGTTTGTGATGTGACCGGGCAGAGCTGGGTGTGTGTGATGTGACCGGGCAGAGCTGGGTATGTGTGTGATGTGACCGGGCAGAGCTGTGTGTGTGTGTGATGTGACCGGGCAGAGCTGTGTGTGTGTGATGTGACCGGGCAGAGCTGGGTGTTTGTGATGTGACCGGGCAGAGCTGGGTGTGTGTGTGATGTGACCGGGCAGAGCTGGGTGTGTGTGTGATGTGACCGGGCAGAGCTGTGTGTGTGTGTGATGTGACCGGGCAGAGCTGGGTGTTTGTGATGTGACTGGGCAGAGCTGTGTGTGTGTGATGTGACCGGGCAGAGCTGGGTGTGTGTGTGATGTGACCGGGCAGAGCTGTGTGTGTGTGATGTGACCGGGCAGAGCTGGGTGTGTGTGTGATGTGACCGGGCAGAGCTGGGTGTGTGTGTGATGTGACCGGGCAGAGCTGGGTGTGTGTGTGTGTGTGATGTGACCGGGCAGAGCTGGGTGTGTGTGTGTGTGTGATGTGATCGGGCAGAGCTGGGTGTGTGTGTGATGTGACCGGGCAGAGCTGGGTGTGTGTGATGTGACCGGGCAGAGCTGGGTGTGTGTGTGTGTGACCGGGCAGAGCTGTGTGTGTGTGATGTGACCGGGCAGAGCTGTGTGTGTGTGTGTGACCGGGCAGAGCTGTGTGTGTGTGTGATGTGACCGGGCAGAGCTGTGTGTGTGTGTGTGACCGGGCAGAGCTGTGTGTGTGTGTGATGTGACCGGGCAGAGCTGGGTGTGTGTGATGTGACCGGGCAGATCTGTGTGTGTGTGATGTGACCGGGCAGAGCTGGGTGTGTGTGACGTGACCGGGCAGAGCTGGGTGTGTGTGTGATGTAACCGGGCAGAGCTGGGTGTGTGTGTGATGTGACCGGGCAGAGCTGTGTGTGTGTGTGATGTGACCGGGCAGAGCTGTGTGTGTGTGTGATGTGACCGGGCAGAGCTGTGTGTGTGTGTGATGTGACCGGGCAGAGCTGTGTGTGTGTGTGATGTGACCGGGCAGAGCTGGGTGTTTGTGATGTGACCGGGCAGAGCTGGGTGTGTGTGTGATGTGACCGGGCAGAGCTGTGTGTGTGTGTGATGTGACCGGGCAGAGCTGTGTGTGTGTGTGTGATGTGACCGGGCAGAGCTGTGTGTGTGTGTGATGTGACCGGGCAGAGCTGTGTGTGTGTGTGATGTGACCGGGCAGAGCTGTGTGTGTGTGTGATGTGACCGGGCAGAGCTGGGTGTGTGTGATGTGACCGGGCAGAGCTGGGTGTGTGTGTGATGTGACCGGGCAGAGCTGTGTGTGTGTGTGATGTGACCGGGCAGAGCTGGGTGTGTGTGATGTGACCGGGCAGAGCTGGGTGTGTGTGATGTGACCGGGCAGAGCTGGGTGTGTGTGTGATGTGACCGGGCAGAGCTGGGTGTGTGTGTGATGTGACCGGGCAGAGCTGTGTGTGTGTGTGTGATGTGACCGGGCAGAGCTGTGTGTGTGTGTGTGATGTGACCGGGCAGAGCTGGGTGTGTGTGTGATGTGACCGGGCAGAGCTGGGTGTGTGTGTGATGTGACCGGGCAGAGCTGGGTGTGTGTGTGATGTGACCGGGCAGAGCTGGGTGTGTGTGTGATGTGACCGGGCAGAGCTGGGTGTGTGTGTGATGTGACCGGGCAGAGCTGGGTGTGTGTGTGATGTGACCGGGCAGAGCTGGGTGTGTGTGTGATGTGACCGGGCAGAGCTGTGTGTGTGTGTGATGTGACCGGGCAGAGCTGTGTGTGTGTGTGTGATGTGACCGGGCAGAGCTGTGTGTGTGTGTGATGTGACCGGGCAGAGCTGGGTGTGTGTGTGATGTGACCGGGCAGAGCTGGGTGTGTGTGTGATGTGACCGGGCAGAGCTGGGTGTGTGTGTGTGATGTGACCGGGCAGAGCTGGGTGTGTGTGTGATGTGATCGGGCAGAGCTGGGTGTGTGTGTGATGTGACCGGGCAGAGCTGGGTGTGTGTGTGTGATGTGACCGGGCAGAGCTGGGTGTGTGTGTGATGTGACCGGGCAGAGCTGGGTGTGTGTGATGTGACCGGGCAGAGCTGTGTGTGTGTGTGATGTGACCGGGCAGAGCTGGGTGTGTGTGTGATGTGACCGGGCAGAGCTGGGTGTGTGTGTGTGATGTGACCGGGCAGAGCTGGGTGTGTGTGCGATGTGACCGGGCAGAGCTGGGTGTGTGTGATGTGACCGGGCAGAGCTGGGTGTGTGTGTGATGTGACCGGGCAGAGCTGGGTGTGTGTGTGTGTGTGATGTGACCGGGCAGAGCTGTGTGTGTGTGTGATGTGACCGGGCAGAGCTGGGTGTGTGTGTGATGTGACCGGGCAGAGCTGGGTGTGTGTGTGTGATGTGACCGGGCAGAGCTGTGTGTGTGTGTGATGTGACCGGGCAGAGCTGGGTGTGTGTGTGTGACCGGGCAGAGCTGGGTGTGTGTGTGATGTGACCGGGCAGAGCTGGGTGTGTGTGTGTGACCGGGCAGAGCTGGGTGTGTGTGATGTGACCGGGCAGAGCTGGGTGTGTGTGTGATGTGACCGGGCAGAGCTGGGTGTGTGTGTGATGTGACCGGGCAGAGCTAGGTGTGTGTGATGTGATCGGGCAGAGCTGGGTGTGTGTGTGATGTGACCGGGCAGAGCTGGGTGTGTGTGTGATGTGACCGAGCAGAGCTGTGTGTGTGTGTGATGTGACCGGGCAGAGCTGGGTGTGTGTGTGATGTGACCGGGCAGAGCTGGGTGTGTGTGTGATGTGACCGGGCAGAGCTGGGTGTGTGTGTGATGTGACCGGGCAGAGCTGGGTGTGTGTGATGTGACCGGGCAGAGCTGGGTGTGTGTGTGTGATGTGACCGGGCAGAGCTGTGTGTGTGTGTGATGTGACCGGGCAGAGCTGGGTGTGTGTGTGATGTGACCGGGCAGAGCTAGGTGTGTGTGATGTGACCGGGCAGAGCTGGGTGTGTGTGTGATGTGACCGGGCAGAGCTGGGTGTGTGTGTGATGTGACCGGGCAGAGCTGTGTGTGTGATGTGACCGGGCAGAGCTGGGTGTGTGTGTGTGATGTGACCGGGCAGAGCTAGGTGTGTGTGTGATGTGACCGGGCAGAGCTGTGTGTGTGTTTGATGTGACCGGGCAGAGCTGGGTGTGTGTGTGATGTGACCGGGCAGAACTGTGTGTGTGTGATGTGACCGGGCAGAGCTGGGTGTGTGTGATGTGACCGGGCAGAGCTGGGTGTGTGTGTGATGTGACCGGGCAGAGCTAGGTGTGTGTGTGATGTGACCGGGCAGAGCTGGGTGTTTGTGTGATGTGACCGGGCAGAGCTGGGTGTGTGTGATGTGACCGGGCAGAGCTGGGTGTGTGTGTGTGATGTGACCGGGCAGAGCTGGGTGTGTGTGTGATGTGACCGGGCAGAGCTGGGTGTTTGTGATGTGACCGGGCAGAGCTGTGTGTGTGTGTGTGACCGGGCAGAGCTGTGTGTGTGTGTGTGTGATGTGACCGGGCAAAGCTGGGTGTGTGTGTGATGTGACCGGGCAGAGCTGGGTGTGTGTGTGATGTGACCGGGCAGAGCTGGGTGTGTGTGTGATGTGACCGGGCAAAGCTGGGTGTGTGTGTGATGTGACCGGGCAGAGCTGTGTGTGTGTGATGTGACCGGGCAGAGCTGTGTGTGTGTGATGTGACCGGGCAGAGCTGGGTGTTTGTGTGATGTGACCGGGCAGAGCTGGGTGTGTGTGATGTGACCGGGCAGAGCTGGGTGTGTGTGTGTGATGTGACCGGGCAGAGCTGGGTGTGTGTGTGATGTGACCGGGCAGAGCTGGGTGTGTGTGATGTGATCGGGCAGAGCTGTGTGTGTGTGATGTGACCGGGCAGAGCTGGGTGTGTGTGTGATGTGATCGGGCAGAGCTGGGTGTGTGTGTGATGTGACCGGGCAGAGCTGTGTGTGTGTGTGATGTGACCGGGCAGAGCTGGGTGTGTGTGAAGTGACCGGGCAGAGCTGTGTGTGTGTGTGATGTGACCGGGCAGAGCTGGGTGTGTGTGTGATGTGACCGGGCAGAGCTGGGTGTGTGTGTGATGTGACCGGGCAGAGCTGGGTGTGTGTGTGATGTGACCGGGCAGAGCTGGGTGTGTGTGTGATGTGACCGGGCAGAGCTGGGTGTGTGTGTGATGTGACCGGGCAGAGCTGTGTGTGTGTGTGATGTGACCGGGCAGAGCTGGGTGTGTGTGTGATGTGACCGGGCAGAGCTGTGTGTGTGTGTGATGTGATCGGGCAGAGCTGGGTGTGTGTGTGTGATGTGACCGGGCAGAGCTGTGTGTGTGTGTGATGTGACCGGGCAGAGCTGGGTGTGTGTGTGATGTGACCGGGCAGAGCTGGGTGTGTGTGAAGTGACCGGGCAGAGCTGGGTGTGTGTGATGTGACCGGGCAGAGCTGTGTGTGTGTGTGATGTGACCGGGCAGAGCTGGGTGTGTGTGTGATGTGACCGGGCAGAGCTGGGTGTGTGTGTGATGTGACCGGGCAGAGCTAGGTGTGTGTGTGATGTGACCGGGAAGATCTGTGTGTGTGTGTGATGTGACCGGGCAGAGCTGGGTGTGTGTGTGATGTGACCGGGCAGAGCTGTGTGTGTGTGTGATGTGACCGGGCAGAGCTGTGTGTGTGTGATGTGACCGGGCAGAGCTGGGTGTGTGTGATGTGACCGGGCAGAGCTGGGTGTGTGTGTGATGTGACCGGGCAGAGCTGTGTGTGTGTGTGATGTGACCGGGCAGAGCTGGGTATGTGTGTGTGATGTGACCGGGCAGAGCTGGGTGGGTGTGTGTGATGTGACCGGGCAGAGCTGTGTGTGTGTGATGTGACCGGGCAGAGCTGGGTGTTTGTGATGTGACCGGGCAGAGCTGGGTGTGTGTGTGATGTGACCGGGCAGAGCTGGGTGTGTGTGTGATGTGACCGGGCAGAGCTGGGTGTGTGTGTGATGTGACCGGGCAGAGCTGGGTGTGTGTGTGATGTGACCGGGCAGAGCTGGGTGTGTGTGTGATGTGACCGGGCAGAGCTGGGTGTGTGTGTGATGTGACCGGGCAGAGCTGGGTGTTTGTGATGTGACCGGGCAGAGCTGTGTGTGTGTGTGTGATGTGACCGGGCAGAGCTGTGTGTGTGTGTGATGTGACCGGGCAGAGCTGTGTGTGTGTGTGATGTGACCGGGCAGAGCTGGGTGTGTGTGATGTGACCGGGCAGAGCTGTGTGTGTGTGTGATGTGACCGGGCAGAGCTGGGTGTGTGTGTGACCGGGCAGAGCTGGGTGTGTGTGATGTGACCGGGCAGAGCTGTGTGTGTGTGTGATGTGATCGGGCAGAGCTGGGTGTGTGTGATGTGACCGGGCAGAGCTGGGTGTGTGTGATGTGACCGGGCAGAGCTGGGTGTGTGTGTGATGTGACCGGGCAGAGCTGGGTGTGTGTGTGATGTGACCGGGCAGAGCTGGGTGTGTGTGTGATGTGACCGGGCAGAGCTGGGTGTGTGATGTGACCGGGCAGTGCTGTGTGTGTGTGTGTGACCGGGCAGAGCTGTGTGTGTGTGTGATGTGACCGGGCAGAGCTGGGTATGTGTGTGATGTGACCGGGCAGAGCTGGGTGTGTGTGTGTGACCGGGCAGAGCTGTGTGTGTGTGTGATGTGACCGGGCAGAGCTGGGTATGTGTGTGATGTGACCGGGCAGAGCTGGGTGTTTGTGATGTGACCGGGCAGAGCTGTGTGTGTGTGTGATGTGACCGGGCAGAGCTGTGTGTGTGTGTGATGTGACCGGGCAGAGCTGGGTATGTGTGTGATGTGACCGGGCAGAGCTGGGTGTGTGTGTGATGTGACCGGGCAGAGCTGGGTGTGTGTGTGTGTGTGACCGGGCAGAGCTGGGTGTGTGTGATGTGACCGGGCAGAGCTGGGTGTGTGTGTGTGATCGGGCAGAGCTGGGTGTGTGTGATGTGACCGGGCAGAGCTGGGTGTGTGTGTGATGTGACCGGGCAGAGCTGTGTGTGTGTGATGTGACCGGGCAGAGCTGGGTGTGTGTGATGTGACCGGGCAGAGCTGGGTGTGTGTGATGTGACCGGGCAGAGCTGGGTGTGTGTGTGTGTGATGTGACCGGGCAGAGCTGGGTGTGTGTGTGTGATGTGACCGGGCAGAGCTGGGTGTGTGTGTGATGTGACCGGGCAGAGCTGTGTGTGTGTCTGTGATGTGACCGGGCAGAGCTGGGTGTGTGTGATGTGACCGGGCAGAGCTGTGTGTGTGTGATGTGACCGGGCAGAGCTGGGTGTGTGTGTGTGATGTGACTGGGCAGAGCTGGGTGTGTGTGATGTGACCGGGCAGAGCTGTGTGTGTGTGATGTGACCGGGCAGAGCTGGGTGTGTGTGTGATGTGACCGGGCAGAGCTGGGTGTGTGTGTGATGTGACCGGGCAGAGCTGGGTGTGTGTGATGTGACCGGGCAGAGCTGTGTGTGTGTGATGTGACCGGGCAGAGCTGGGTGTGTGTGTGTGATGTGACTGGGCAGAGCTGGGTGTGTGTGTGACCGGGCAGAGCTGTGTGTTTGTGATGTGACCGGGCAGAGCTGGGTGTGTGTTTGTGATGTGACCGGGCAGAGCTGGGTGTGTGTGATGTGACCGGGCAGAGCTGGGTGTGTGTGATGTGACCGGGCAGAGCTGGGTGTGTGTGTGATGTGACCGGGCAGAGCTGGGTGTGTGTGTGATGTGACCGGGCAGAGCTGTGTGTGTGTGTGATGTGACCGGGCAGAGCTGGGTGTGTGTGATGTGACCGGGCAGAGCTGGGTGTGTGTGATGTGACCGGGCAGAGCTGGGTGTGTGTGTGATGTGACCGGGAAGATCTGTGTGTGTGTGTGATGTGACCGGGCAGAGCTGTGTGTGTGTGATGTGACCGGGCAGAGCTGTGTGTGTGTGTGTGATGTGACCGGGCAGAGCTGGGTATGTGTGTGATGTGACCGGGCAGAGCTGTGTGTGTGTGTGATGTGACCGGGCAGAGCTGGGTGTGTGTGTGATGTGACCGGGCAGAGCTGGGTGTGTGTGTGATGTGACCGGGCAGAGCTGGGTGTGTGTGTGTGATGTGACCGGGCAGAGCTGTGTGTGTGTGTGATGTGACCGGGCAGAGCTGGGTGTGTGTGATGTGACCAGGCAGAGCTGGGTGTGTGTGATGTGACCGGGCAGAGATGGGTGTGTGTGTGATGTGACCGGGCAGAGCTGGGTGTGTGTGATGTGACCGGGCAGAGCTGGGTGTGTGTGATGTGACCGGGCAGAGCTGTGTGTGTGTGTGATGTGATCGGGCAGAGCTGTGTGTGTGTGTGTGTGTGATGTGACCGGGCAGAGCTGGGTGTGTGTGTGATGTGACCGGGCAGAGCTGGGTGTGTGTGTGTGTGTGATGTGACCGGGCAGAGCTGGGTGTGTGTGTGTGTGTGATGTGACCGGGCAGAGCTGGGTGTGTGTGATGTGACCGGGCAGAGCTGGGTGTGTGTGTGATGTGACCGGGCAGAGCTGGGTGTTTGTGATGTGACCGGGCAGAGCTGGGTGTGTGTGTGTGTGACCGGGCAGAGCTGGGTATGTGTGTGATGTGACCGGGCAGAGCTGGGTGTTTGTGATGTGACCGGGCAGAGCTGGGTGTGTGTGTGATGTGACCGGGCAGAGCTGTGTGTGTGTGATGTGATCGGGCAGAGCTGGGTGTGTGTGTGATGTGACCAGGCAGAGCTGTGTGTGTGTGTGTTATGTGACCGGGCAGAGCTGGGTGTGTGTGATGTGACCGGGCAGAGCTGGGTGTGTGTGTGATGTGACCGGGCAGAGCTGTGTGTGTGTGTGATGTGATCGGGCAGAGCTGGGTGTGTGTGTGTGATGTGATCGGGCAGAGCTGGGTGTGTGTGTGATGTGACCGGGCAGAGCTGTGTGTGTGTGTTATGTGACCGGGCAGAGCTGTGTGTTTGTGTGATGTGACCGGGCAGAGCTGGGTGTGTGTGTGTGTGACCGGGCAGAGCTGTGTGTGTGTGTTATGTGACCGGGCAGAGCTGTGTGTTTGTGTGATGTGACCGGGCAGAGCTGGGTGTGTGTGTGTGATGTGACCAGGCAGAGCTGTGTGTGTGTGATGTGATCGGGCAGAGCTGGGTGTGTGTGATGTGACCGGGCAGAGCTGGGTGTGTGTGTGTGATGTGACCGGGCAGATCTGTGTGTGTGTGATGTGACCGGGCAGAGCTGTGTGTGTGATGTGACCGGGCAGAGCTGGGTGTGTGTGTGATGTGACCAGGCAGAGCTGTGTGTGTGTGTGTGATGTGACCGGGCAGAGCTGGGTGTGTGTGTGTGATGTGACCGGGCAGAGCTGTGTGTGTGTGTGTGATGTGACCGGGCAGAGCTGGGTGTGTGTGATGTGACCGGGCAGAGCTGTGTGTGTGTGATGTGACCGGGCAGAGCTGGGTGTGTGTGTGTGATGTGACTGGGCAGAGCTGGGTGTGTGTGATGTGACCGGGCAGAGCTGTGTGTGTGTGATGTGACCGGGCAGAGCTGGGTGTGTGTGTGTGATGTGACTGGGCAGAGCTGGGTGTGTGTGTGATGTGACCGGGCAGAGCTGTGTGTTTGTGATGTGACCGGGCAGAGCTGGGTGTGTGTTTGTGATGTGACCGGGCAGAGCTGGGTGTGTGTGTGATGTGACCGGGAAGATCTGTGTGTGTGTGATGTGACCGGGCAGAGCTGTGTGTGTGTGATGTGACCGGGCAGAGCTGGGTGTGTGTGATGTGACCGGGCAGAGCTGGGTGTGTGTGATGTGACCGGGCAGAGCTGGGTGTGTGTGTGATGTGACCGGGCAGAGCTGGGTGTGTGTGATGTGACCGGGCAGAGCTGGGTGTGTGTGTGTGATGTGACTGGGCAGAGCTGGGTGTGTGTGATGTGACCGGGCAGAGCTGTGTGTGTGTGATGTGACCGGGCAGAGCTGGGTGTGTGTGTGTGATGTGACTGGGCAGAGCTGGGTGTGTGTGTGATGTGACCGGGCAGAGCTGTGTGTTTGTGATGTGACCGGGCAGAGCTGGGTGTGTGTTTGTGATGTGACCGGGCAGAGCTGGGTGTGTGTGTGATGTGACCGGGCAGAGCTGTGTGTGTGTGTGATGTGACCGGGCAGAGCTGTGTGTGTGTGATGTGACCGGGCAGAGCTGGGTGTGTGTGTGTGATGTGACTGGGCAGAGCTGGGTGTGTGTGTGATGTGACCGGGCAGAGCTGTGTGTTTGTGATGTGACCGGGCAGAGCTGGGTGTGTGTTTGTGATGTGACCGGGCAGAGCTGGGTGTGTGTGATGTGACCGGGCAGAGCTGGGTGTGTGTGATGTGACCGGGCAGAGCTGGGTGTGTGTGTGATGTGACCGGGCAGAGCTGGGTGTGTGTGTGATGTGACCGGGCAGAGCTGGGTGTGTGTGTGTGATGTGACCGGGAAGATCTGTGTGTGTGTGTGATGTGACCGGGCAGAGCTGTGTGTGTGTGATGTGACCGGGCAGAGCTGTGTGTGTGTGTGTGATGTGACCGGGCAGAGCTGGGTGTGTGTGTGATGTGACTGGGCAGAGCTGGGTGTGTGTGTGTGATGTGACCGGGCAGAGCTGTGTGTGTGTGTGATGTGATCGGGCAGAGCTGGGTGTGTGTGTGATGTGACCGGGCAGAGCTGGGTGTGTGTGTGATGTGACCGGGCAGAGCTGGGTGTGTGTGATGTGACCGGGCAGAGCTGGGTGTGTGTGATGTGACCGGGCAGAGCTGGGTGTGTGTGATGTGACCGGGCAGAGCTGTGTGTGTGTGTGATGTGACCGGGCAGAGCTGGGTGTGTGTGTGATGTGACCGGGCAGAGCTGGGTGTGTGTGTGATGTGACCGGGCAGATCTGTGTGTGTGTGATGTGACCGGGCAGAGCTGGGTGTGTGTGTGATGTGACCGGGCAGAGCTGGGTGTGTGTGATGTGACCGGGCAGAGCTGGGTGTGGGTGATGTGACCGGGCAGAGCTGTGTGTGTGTGTGATGTGACCGGGCAGATCTGTGTGTGTGTGATGTGAGCGGGCAGAGCTGGGTGTGTGTGTGATGTGACCGGGCAGAGCTGGGTGTGTGTGATGTGACCGGGCAGAGCTGGGTGTGGGTGATGTGACCGGGCAGAGCTGTGTGTGTGTGTGATGTGACCGGGCAGAGCTGGGTGTGTGTGTGATGTGACCGGGCAGAGCTGGGTGTGTGTGATGTGACCGGGCAGAGCTGGGTGTGTGTGTGATGTGACCGGGCAGAGCTGTGTGTGTGTGTGATGTGACCGGGCAGAGCTGGGTGTGTGTGTGATGTGACCGGGCAGAGCTGGGTGTGTGTGTGTGATGTGACCGGGCAGAGCTGGGTGTGTGTGTGATGTGACCGAGCAGAGCTGTGTGTGTGTGTGATGTGATCGGGCAGAGCTGGGTGTGTGTGTGATGTGACCGGGCAGAGCTGGGTGTGTGTGTGATGTGACCGGGCAGAGCTGTGTGTGTGTGTGATGTGATCGGGCAGAGCTGGGTGTGTGTGTGATGTGACCGGGCAGAGCTGGGTGTGTGTGTGATGTGACCGGGCAGAGCTGTGTGTGTGTGTGTGATGTGACCGGGCAGAGCTGGGTGTGTGTGATGTGATCGGGCAGAGCTGTGTGTGTGTGTGTGATGTGACCGGGCAGAGCTGTGTGTGTGTGATGTGACCGGGCAGAGCTGGGTGTGTGTGTGATGTGACCGGGCAGAGCTGGGTGTTTGTGATGTGACCGGGCAGAGCTGGGTGTGTGTGTGACCGGGCAGAGCTGGGTATGTGTGTGATGTGACCGGGCAGAGCTGTGTGTGTGTGTGATGTGACCGGGCAGAGCTGGGTGTGTGTGATGTGACCGGGCAGAGCTGGGTGTGTGTGATGTGACCGGTCAGAGCTGTGTGTGTGTGTGATGTGATCGGGCAGAGCTGGGTGTGTGTGTGATGTGACCGGGCAGAGCTGGGTGTGTGTGTGTGATGTGACCGGGCAGAGCTGGGTGTGTGTGTGTGATGTGACCAGGCAGAGCTGTGTGTGTGTGATGTGATCGGGCAGAGCTGGGTGTGTGATGTGACCGGGCAGAGCTGGGTGTGTGTGTGATGTGATCGGGCAGAGCTGGGTGTGTGTGTGATGTGACCGGGCAGAGCTGTGTGTGTGTGTGATGTGACCGGGCAGAGCTGGGTGTGTGATGTGACCAGGCAGAGCTGGGTGTGTGTGTGACCGGGCGGAGCTGGGTGTGTGTGTGATGTGACCGGGCAGAGCTGGGTGTGTGTGTGATGTGACCGGGCAGAGCTGGGTGTGTGTGATGTGACCGGGCAGAGCTGGGTGTGGGTGATGTGACCGGGCAGAGCTGTGTGTGTGTGTGATGTGATCGGGCAGAGCTGGGTGTGTGTGATGTGATCGGGCAGAGCTGGGTGTGTGTGATGTGACCGGGCAGAGCTGGGTGTGTGTGTGATGTGACCGGGCAGAGCTGTGTGTGTGTGTGATGTGACCGGGCAGAGCTGGGTGTGTGTGTGATGTGACCGGGCAGAGCTGTGTGTGTGTGTGATGTGACCGGGCAGAGCTGTGTGTGTGTGTGTGATGTGACCGGGCAGAGCTGTGTGTGTGTGATGTGACCGGGCAGAGCTGGGTGTGTGTGTGTGTGTGATGTGACCGGGCAGAGCTGGGTGTGTGTGTGATGTGACCGGGCAGAGCTGGGTGTGTGTGTGATGTGACCGGGCAGAGCTGTGTGTGTGTGTTATGTGACCGGGCAGAGCTGGGTGTGTGTGTGTGATGTGACCGGGCAGAGCTGGGTGTGTGTGTGTGATGTGACCAGGCAGAGCTGTGTGTGTGTGATGTGATCGGGCAGAGCTGGGTGTGTGTGATGTGACCGGGCAGAGCTGGGTGTGTGTGATGTGACCGGGCAGAGCTGGGTGTGTGTGTGATGTGACCGGGCAGAGCTGTGTGTGTGTGTGTGATGTGACCGGGCAGAGCTGGGTGTGTGTGTGTGATGTGACCGGGCAGAGCTGGGTGTGTGTGTGTGTGATGTGACCGGGCAGAGCTGTGTGTGTGTGATGTGACCGGGCAGAGCTGGGTGTGTGTGTGTGTGATGTGACCGGGCAGAGCTGTGTGTGTGTGATGTGACCGGGCAGAGCTGGGTGTGTGTGATGTGACCGGGCAGAGCTGTGTGTGTGTGTGTGATGTGACCGGGCAGAGCTGGTGTGTGTGTGATGTGATCGGGCAGAGCTGGGTGTGTGTGTGATGTGACCGGGCAGAGCTGTGTGTGTGTGTGTGATGTGACCGGGCAGAGCTGGGTGTGTGTGTGTGATGTGACCGGGCAAAGCTGGGTGTGTGTGTGATGTGACCAGGCAGAGCTGTGTGTGTGTGTGTTATGTGACCGGGCAGAGCTGGGTGTGTGTGTGTGATGTGACCGGGCAGAGCTGTGTGTGTGTGTGATGTGACCGGGCAGAGCTGGGTGTTTGTGTGTGATGTGACCGGGCAGAGCTGGGTGTGTGTGTGTGATGTGACCGGGCAGAGCTGTGTGTGTGTGTGATGTGACCGGGCAGAGCTGTGTGTGTGTGTGATGTGACCGGGCAGAGCTGGGTGTGTGTGATGTGACCGGGCAGAGCTGGGTGTGTGTGTGTGATGTGATCGGGCAGAGCTGGTGTGTGTGTGTTATGTGACCGGGCAGAGCTGGGTGTGTGTGTGTGATGTGACCGGGCAGAGCTGGGTGTGTGTGTGTGATGTGACCGGGCAGAGCTGGGTGTGTGTGTGATGTGACCGGGCAGAGCTGGGTGTGTGTGTGATGTGACCGGGCAGAGCTGTGTGTGTGTGTGTGATGTGATCGGGCAGAGCTGGGTGTGTGTGATGTGACCGGGCAGAGCTGTGTGTGTGTGTGATGTGACCGGGCAGAGCTGGGTGTGTGTGATGTGACCGGGCAGAGCTGTGTGTGTGTGTGATGTGACCGGGCAGAGCTGTGTGTGTGTGTGATGTGACCGGGCAGAGCTGTGTGTGTGTGTGTGATGTGACCGGGCAGAGCTGGGTGTGTGTGTGTGATGTGACCGGGCTGAGCTGGGTGTGTGTGTGATGTGACCGGGCAGAGCTGGGTGTGTGTGTGTGATGTGACCGGGCAGAGCTGTGTGTGTGTGTGATGTGACCGGGCAGAGCTGGGTGTGTGTGATGTGAGCGGGCAGAGCTGGGTGTGTGTGTGATGTGACCGGGCAGAGCTGGGTGTGTGTGTGATGTGACCGGGCAGAGCTGGTGTGTGTGTGTGATGTGACCGGGCTGAGCTGGGTGTGTGTGTGATGTGACCGGGCAGAGCTGTGTGTGTGTGTGTGATGTGACCGGGCAGAGCTGTGTGTGTGTGTGATGTGACCGGGCAGAGCTGGGTGTGTGTGATGTGAGCGGGCAGAGCTGGTGTGTGTGTGATGTGACCGGGCAGAGCTGGGTGTGTGTGTGATGTGACCGGGCAGAGCTGGGTGTGTTTGTGATGTGACCGGGCAGAGCTGTGTGTGTGTGTGATGTGACCGGGCAGAGCTGGGTGTGTGTGATGTGACCGGGCAGAGCTGTGTGTGTGTGTGATGTGACCGGGCAGAGCTGGAGTGTGTGATGTGAGCGGGCAGAGCTGGGTGTGTGTGTGATGTGACCGGGCAGAGCTGGGTGTGTGTGTGATGTGACCGGGCAGAGCTGGGTGTGTTTGTGATGTGAGCGGGCAGAGCTGGGTGTGTGTGTGATGTGACCGGGCAGAGCTGGGTGTGTGTGTGATGTGACCGGGCAGAGCTGGGTGTGTGTGATGTGACCGGGCAGAGCTGGGTGTGTGTGTGTGATGTGACCGGGCAGAGCTGGGTGTGTGTGATGTGACCGGGCAGAGCTGGGTGTGTGTGATGTGACCGGGCAGAGCTGTGTGTGTGTGATGTGACCGGGCAGAGCTGTGTGTGTGTGTGATGTGAGCGGGCAGAGCTGGGTGTGTGTGTGTGATGTGACCGGGCAGAGCTGGGTGTGTGTGTGTGTGTGATGTGACCGGGCAGAGCTGGGTGTGTGTGATGTGAGCGGGCAGAGCTGGGTGTGTGATGTGACTGGGCAGAGCTGGGTGTGTGTGATGTGACCGGGCAGAGCTGGGTGTGTGTGTGCGATGTGACCGGGCAGAGCTGTGTGTGTGTGATGTGACCGGGCAGAGCTGTGTGTGTGTGTGATGTGACCGGGCAGAGCTGGGTGTGTGTGTGATGTGACCGGGCAGAGCTGTGTGTGTGTGATGTGACCGGGCAGAGCTGTGTGTGTGTGTGATGTGACCGGGCAGAGCTGGGTGTGTGTGATGTGACCGGGCAGAGCTGTGTGTGTGTGTGATGTGACCGGGCAGAGCTGGGTGTGTGTGTGATGTGACCGGGCAGAGCTGGGTATGTGTGTGTGTGATGTGACCGGGCAGAGCTGGGTGTGTGTGATGTGACCGGGCAGAGCTGGGTGTGTGTGATGTGACCGGGCAGAGCTGTGTGTGTGTGTGTGATGTGACCGGGCAGAGCTGGGTGTGTGTGTGATGTGACCGGGCAGAGCTGGGTGTGTGTGATGTGACCGGGCAGAGCTGGGTGAGTGTGATGTGACCGGGCAGAGCTGGGTGTGTGTGTGTGTGTGTGTTACCGGGCAGATCTGTGTGTGTGTGATGTGACCGGGCAGAGCTGGGTATGTGTGTGTGTGACCGGGCAGAGCTGTGTGTGTGTGTGATGTGACCGGGCAGAGCTGGGTGTGTGTGTGATGTGACCGGGCAGAGCTGGGTGTGTGTGATGTGACCGGGCAGAGCTGGGTGTGTGTGTGTGTGTGTGTTACCGGGCAGATCTGTGTGTGTGTGATGTGACCGGGCAGAGCTGGGTATGTGTGTGTGTGACCGGGCAGAGCTGGGTGTATGTGATGTGACCGGGCGGAGCTGGGTGTGTGATGTGATCGGGCAGAGCTGGGTGTGTGTGTGACCGGGCAGAGCTGGGTGTGTGTGATGTGACTGGGCAGAGCTGGGTGTGTGTGTGATGTGACCGGGCAGAGCTGGGTGTGTGTGTGTGTGTGTGTTACCGGGCAGATCTGTGTGTGTGTGATGTGACCGGGCAGAGCTGGGTATGTGTGTGTGTGACCGGGCAGAGCTGGGTGTATGTGATATGACCGGGCGGAGCTGGGTGTGTGATGTGACCGGGCAGAGCTGGGTGTGTGTGTGACCGGGCAGAGCTGGGTGTGTGTGATGTGACCGGGCAGAGCTGTGTGTGTGTGATGTGACTGGGCAGAGCTGGGTGTGTGTGATGTGACCGGGCAGAGCTGGGTGTGTGTGATGTGACCGGGCAGAGCTGGGTGTGTGTGATGTGACCGGGCAGAGCTGTGTGTGTGTGTGATGTGACCGGGCAGAGCTGGGTGTGTGTGATGTGACCAGGCAGAGCTGGGTGTGTGTGATGGTGTGATGTGACCGGGCAGAGCTGGGTGTTTGTGATGTGACCGGGCAGAGCTGGGTATGTGTGTGATGTGACCGGGCAGAGCTGGGTGTGTGTGTGTGATGTGACCGGGCAGAGCTGGGTGTGTGTGTGATGTGACCGGGCAGAGCTGGGTGTGTGTGTGATGTGACCGGGCAGAGCTGTGTGTGTGTGATGTGACCGGGCAGAGCTGGGTGTGTGTGATGTGACCGGGCAGAGCTGGGTATGTGTGTGTGTGTGTGTGACCAGGCAGAGCTGGGTATGTGTGTGTATGAGCGGGCAGAGCTGGGTATGTGTGTGTGTGTGTGACCGGGCAGAGCTGTGTGTGTGTGATATTCCCTGACAAGCCTGAAAATGAGAGGTGTCTGGATAGATGACATCGGGCTGTGTGCCAAACCTCAACCCTCTGACCCCGCACGAGACATCATCCTAAGATTTCATTATTACAAAACAAAAGAGATGGTCTCCCAGGTCGCAAGGGCAGCTAAAAACCTGGAATATGAGAGCATAAAATTTCAGGTCTTCCACTAGTCGGCCACGAAGAAAGCGCTTCCACCCGATCACCAGGGCTCTGAGAGAGAAGAGTGAGCTTCCACCTGATCACCAGGGCTCTGAGAGAGAAGAGCGAGCTTCCACCCGATCACCAGGGCTCTGAGAGAGAAGAGCGAGCTTCCACCCGATCACCAGGCCTCTGAGAGAGAAGAGCGAGCTTCCACCCGATCACCAGGGCTCTGAGAGAGAAGAGCGAGCTTCCAGATGATCACCAGGGCTCTGAGAGAGAAGAGCGAGCTTCCACCCGATCACCAGGGCTCTGAGAGAGAAGAGCGAGCTTCCACCCGATCACCAGGGCTCTGAAAGAGAAGAGCGAGCTTCCACCCGATCACCAGGGCTCTGAGAGAGAAGAGCGAGCTTCCAGCCGATCACCAGGGCTCTGAGAGAGAAGAGCGAGCTTCCACCCGATCACCAGGGCTCTGAGAGAGAAGGACATAACATACAGCTGGCCCTTCCCATTCAGGTTATTCATCCTCAGGAATGGAGACCTACATACTGTACCTTCAGCAGGGAACAAAGGGCACTGGCGTCCCGGGTGGGGATTCTTTTTTAATGTATTGGGAGGTGGGAAGTTTTTTGTATACATCTTGTGGGGGGAATTGTGTGGGGGGGGGACGGAATGAGTGAGCGTGGGGTAATTGACGGAGGGAGAGGAGAGAGGGGGTGAGTGAGGAAAAGAGGGAGTAAGGCCGCGCTTAAAGCGCCGGCAATGGCGACGTCGCCCGAAAACAAATACATTGCCGCCGCCGCGCGCGCTTACAGTGCTCCACATCATGCCGCACGGTTTTACACCGGGGGTTTGATGAGGACCCAGGCAAGTCCAGTGACGGGTTTACCCCGGACCCAGGGACGAGGGCCGGGTGGTCTTATGGGACTGGACCATTGCCTTGGGCAACGGAGAGGAGCTGGAGTATAGCTGACCCGGCTCCCCTTCTTTCATTGTGTGTTGTCAGTTCTAATTCTTATTTTATTTTTGTTTCCCACTCCCACCCTATCCCTCCCCCCCTCCCACCCTATCCCTCCCCCCCCTCACCCTATCCCCCCCCCCTCCTGTCGTATCCCTCCCCCCCTCTCACCCTATCCCCCCCTCCCACCGTATCCCTCCCCCCCTCCCACCCTACCCCTCCCCCCCTATCCCTTCCCCCCTCCCACCCTATCCCTCCCCCCCTCCCACCCTACCCCTCCCCCCCTATCCCTTCCCCCCTCCCACCCTATCCCTCCCCCCTCCCACCCACCACCCTATCCCCCCCCTCCCACCCTATCCCCCCCCCTCCCACCCTATCCCTCCCCCCTACCACCCTATCCCCCCCCTCCCACCATATCCCTCCCCCCTCCCACCCTATCCCTCCCCCCTCCCACCCTATCCCTCCCCTCCTCCCACCCTATCCCTCCCCCCTCCCACCCTATCCCTCCCCCCCTCCCACCCTATCCCTCCCCCCCTCCCACCCTATCCCTCCCCCCTCCCACCCTATCCCTCCCCCCTCCCATCCTATCCCTTGGCCTTCAAACCAATCAACTTGTAGATATATGGAGGGAGAAGCATCCCGGGCAGAGAGCTTACTCTTTCTTCTCACACCCCCCGGTACATATAGCAGAATCGACTACCTCTTTGTCTCTAGTGGAATGGTGCAACCAAATGACTTGTACCGGCGCTAATAAACACCTTAATATAATTAAGTGCAATAAATAAATGCAATACTTAAAAGGGATGTGTACCTCTTTGTCTCTAGTGGAATGGTTCCAAAGCTCTCTCACTCAGAGATCCATGATATTTCATGGTCAGACCATGCACCTATAGAGCTGAGGTGCAACCAAATTAACCGGGCCCGACCGGGAGCGAACTGGAAGCTTAATGAGTCGATCCTAAAAACTCCGGAGACCCTGTCGTTGGTGGGGGAGGAACTGGATCGGTTCTTTAAGACAAATGATGGTAGTGTGCAAAAGTATTCCACATTATGGGAAGCCCACAGAGCGACTATGAGAGGGTTCTTGATTGGGTCTTATCAGCTGCAAAAAAGGGGAAAGAAATGCCGCAATCACAAAACTACAGACTGATCTGAAAACTCTCACAACTCGCCATAAGATCAACAATAGCCCCCAAATCCTTAAAGAACGACAGGACACAAGGATTAAATTAAATCTTGTGTTGACCTCTGTAGAGGGAGAGGGGGATTGGCCCGGTATTAAAGGGGTTGCACCCCATATGGCCACCCCCTGACCTCACCAGGGAGGCAAGGGGTTAACTGGACTGCGGTCTCCTGTTCCACTGTAATATCATCATGTCAGTGTCTGCACCACACAAACACTGGGATCCATCCGGGAGGGCAAGGGTTAATAGTTGATTAGGGATTATAGCCCTTTGTGTAATTTTCCCGCCTTTTCAGGCACCATTTTGCAGAGTCCCATAGGCCGCCATTAGAGCTCCATGCGTTTCAATGGCGGATTTAGCTGTTTTGGACCTGTTTCCCTCGAAGACCAGCAGGTGGCGTCCGAGAGGAGGAGCGGCGGTTTCCCATTGTAAGTCAATGGGCTCATTGACTTCAATGGAGATTCCTCGACGGCGCTTTCCAGGAACGAGTTGGCAGCCGTCCAAACCGCAAAACCGCAAAGCGGATACTTTTTCTGAAAAAGAGCTTTCATCACTGATTAGTCAAGTTCAACAAGTGGCGTGGGAATCTTAGGTTCTAAGGCACCCAGAAATAAAATTATTTTTGCCCCTAGCTCCTAGGCCTCCCCTCACTTGACCACCACTGGGTCCAAGAGTCCAGGACCCCCAGAAAGGGTCGTGCTGACAGAGCAGGGTCGCGCCATAGGTTTCAATGGCGGCGGCAGAAGCAGCACGAGAAAACGGCTAAGTCCGAAACCCTGCAAATCATAAGTCCATATCTCCGGTTCTGGAGGGTCCAGAGGGCCATGGTTTGGGGTGCCTGTAGTCACTGTTCCAGCATGACCGCAGAACCATTTCTGACCCTCTCTGACCAACCCGACGGAGTATGGACCACCATAAAGGTTCGTGAGTTTTTCCCAAAGGCTTCAATGGCGGCCATCTCTCCATTGACCGGCTATGGCGGAGAAGCCCCATAGACTCCAACGGCGGCGGATTCCCCGTTGTAAGTCTATGGCGGCAGACTCCCATAGCCGCCAATGGTGGAGATTCCCGTTGAAAGCCTATGGCGGCGGAGCCCGTTGTTTTCAATGGGGATTTAGTGAAAAACTGAGATTTCTTTTTAGCGGAGATTTTTATAATAAAATATGAAACGGTTTATGTAATATTTGTATATCTCCGGTTCCGAAGGTCGCAGTGGGCTGAAACTTGGACCCTATAGTGTACCACTTCCGGCATTAAGGTCTGGAAAGTTTGGACCCGCTGGACCTACCAGAACTGGGTATTTTAATATCTGTGTATATTCAGAACCATACAATATTGCAAAGCGGGGACAAATGCCCGCAAAGATTCCTGCCTACTAAGGAATGCAAATGGTCAGGGGAGAGACCAAATGTCTAGGAAACAGGCCCCTGATCAAAGACTCAGCCACTCCAACTGTTTACAGGAGGGCGGAGAAGCGTGAAGCTGGAGTGGTTTGTGAGTGTCATAACTCACACTTACAAACAAAGCATCTCCTGCCAGATACTCCATTTGGTAGACTGGCCGGCGCCCCTGATTTAGATGTGGGGCTACAGAAATGAGACCCTCAGGGCCTCAGGACGCATGTGCCAACTAGCTGGGGGCATGGGTTAAACTGTGTTCCCACGTTAGAGATTGGGTACAGATAATTGATCTCCAATAGCCTGTACTCAATGTTAAGAATAGGGTTACAAAGATATATAAACTGTTGTCAACCCTACAGTACTTGTCTTCTATTATATCTTGATTGTTACCTGATCGCTGGAGAATTGCTATCTGATACTTCTTCATTTCCCAACCCAAAACGTAAGTGTTACATTCTTGTCTGTTAAATTGTACTATATTGCTGTGTTCACCTTATTCAAGGAATAAACTAAATTTTATTTATATCTAAGCCTCGTTCAGTTCAACCCAGTTATTTTTGGTGTATTATTATAGCCTGTTACAAAGTCACCGTCACAACCTCCCAGATGGAGAAGGCGCTGAGCTGGTCAAGGAGAAAATACTATGAGAAGGCAAACAGACCAGATACCATGCTGGCAACTAAATTGAGAAATCCTCAAATGAATTATAATATACAGGGGATACGCTCCTCCATAGTTACAGCTAACCCTAAACAAATTGGAGAGGAATTTAAGAGCTTCCATGAGGTACTGTACAACGGTGAGAAAGTAGTAGGGAACCATAAAACAGAGAAAGCATGTCGAGAGTTTCTCAATTCCTCGAAACCACCAAGATTGGGGGATTTGGAGAGAGAGGTGATGGGTGCAAATTTTACTATAGAGGAATTAACACAGGTGGCCAAGGAACTGAAAACCTCTAAGGCCCCAGGGATGGATGGTTTCTCAAACCTTTACAATAAGAAGTTCCTGAAGCTACCAGCCCCCTTAAGATGTTCAATGCTGTCCTTGGAGGAGAACCTTTCCCTGAGCAAATGCTCCAAGCGTCTGTCTCTGTAATTCACAAACCAGGCAAGGATCCTCTAGATTGCAAGAGTTGCAGACCAATCTCGCTAATTAATTTGGATATTAAAATTTATGCTAAATTATTGGCCAACAGATTAAGTCGCATCCTGCCTAGGCTCATACATCCAGATCAGGTTGGGTTTATCAAGGATCGGCAAGCAGCTGATAATACCCGATGAATCATTGATCTAATAGAGATAGCCAATGTTAACAAAGTAGAAGGTATGCTGTTGAGCCTAGACGCGGAAAAAGCTTTTGACAGGATCGACTGGTCATATCTAAAAGCCACGCTTGGGGCCTTTGCGTTTGGAGACAAGGTGAGGAACGCAACCATGGCCTTGTATACGAGCCCGGCAGCTAGAGTAATACATCAAGGCTTCCCATCTGAGCTGTTTCAGATTAAGAGCGGGATGAGACAAGGATGCCCTCTTTCAACCCTGTTGTTTGCCCTATGCGTAGAACCGCTGGCTGCACAAATTCGGTCCAATTCAAATATTGTGGGCATAGACATCCGCTCACAAACACACAAAATAGCGCTTTATGCGGATGACATTATGTTAGCCATTACTAAACCCTTCACCTCCTTGCCGAATCTACTGGACTTGTTGGATAACTTTGGACGAATCTCAGGCTTTAAGATAAACCAGGCCAAATCTGAAGCCCTAAACATTAACCTGCCCAAACTTATGGAAAAACTAATTGAACTCAATTTTAATTTTAATTGGCAAACCAAAAATATTACATATCTCGGCGTCCGCGTTACTAAGGAGTATAAGAATCTCTATGAGGCAAATTTCCCCGGCCTGATTCGGACATTGAAAACGGATCTCCAGAGATGGGGCTCATATAAAATATCGTGGATTGGGAGGATATATACAGCCTGAAGATGAACTTGCTCCCACGCATTCTGTATCTCTTTCAAACATTACCGGTGCCCATAAAAGTGCGTGAGATCGGTTCACTCCAATCCGCGATGTCCGAGTTTGTCTGGGTAAAAGGCCGAGAGTAAACAAAACAATTATGAAAAAATCCCCCCTGACGGGAGGCCTAGCGGTACCTTGTCTGTTTTCCTACTACAAGGCGGCACAATTATGCCAAATTGTCCAGTGGCAGAGTGACCCAGCATTGAAAAGATGGGTTGCCCTGGAACGTAGTTGCTGCTCCCCACTGGAGTTAAGTAACATGATCTGGCTCCCCAAAATAGCGCTGAAAGCAATGAAAAAGCCGCTTTCCTCAGCGACCAACTCTCTCTCGGTCTGGGAGAGATGTAAGTTCAAACACACACTGACCACTAGAAATTCCGCAGTGACCCTCTGTGGGGGAACCCGGACTTCGCTCCGGCCTGGATAGAGGTAACTTCCCAATTTGGCAGCAGAGAGGCTTTAATAACTTTCGAGATCTGGAGGGGATTAGAAGCATTAAAACATTTGACCAAATCCAAGCAGACAAAGACATCCCTAACGCTAAATTCTTTAGATACCTCCAGATCCGCCCGTTTTATAACAAAATCGCCCCCTTTCCCCCACTGACTTCATTCGAAAGGCTCTGTATCGGTAAATCCGATACGAAGGGCCTCATATCGCAGATGTACGGAGAGGTGGTCGGTTCTGCCTCAGGGAATAGCCCCAAACTAAAATATATGAGACAATGGGAGACGGATCTAGGAGAGGAAATAGATGAGGAAAGCTGAACAAAAATAGCCACGGCCGCCGCCAAGTCCTCGATATGCACAACGTTAAAGGAGAACGCATATAAAGAACCCACTCAAATTATCGAGATTTGTACCAGGTTACTCCCCATTGTGCCCGCGACAATGTGGAGAAACAGCAAATCTGTTACACATGCTGTGGTCTTGCCCTCGCATCACCCCACTCTGGGAGGAAATCAGAAATTGAGTACAGAGAATATTTGATCTCGCAATTCCCCCGGATCCGTGGCTGTTCCTATTGAATAGGCCATTGCCGGGAGTCTCTAAAACAGCTAACAAGCTGATTGCACATTTTGCTACGAGATGCGAGATCGCAGCATTGTGGAAACAATCCGAAATTCCAAGTATCCCAAAAATTCGGAACAGAATTTGGTTTGTGTGTCAAATGGAAAAATTAACAAGCTTGGTTAATGACACAGGGAAAATTTTTCTAAAAGTCTGGATGCCGGGGTTGAGGTATCCACAATTTGGCATTAATTGAAATAGATGCATTCTGCTTTGACCTGGATTGGCCAAATCATGTAGAATCTTAGAGTCAAAGATGGGAAGTCGGGAATATGGCTCTGACTTGGGACCTCCTCCTCGGAGGAGAAGAGGTCGAGATTGCACAGTCAACTCCCCCCCACCCACCCCCTATTATTTAGTTATTATTAAAAAAAAAATGTTTTAATTATTATTTTATTAATATCTGTCTTTTTGTTCATTTGTGGTTTGTTCTGGTCTAATGTCGGTATACGTGAAATCAATATGTGCTTGATAAGGTTCAAGGAATGTACAATGCCTACAATGTTAAATGAAATGATATGAGAATACTCGAAAGAGGGGACCCCCCGGGGTTATCCTCACGGACTCATTGTATTTTTGTTCCGGAAAGAAATTAATAAAATCAAAGTTTAAAAAACAACTTCCCGTGACAGGTTTTGGCTGCAGGATTGTATAATTCCATCCTTATATACTGTATGGTGGGATACATACGAAGGTATTCACCCCACTCTGGGAGGAAATCAGAAATTGAGTACAGAGAATATTTGATCTCGCAATCCCCCGGATCCGTGGCTGTTCCTATTGAATAGGCCATTGCCGGGAGTCTCTAAAACAGCTAACAACTGCTACGAGATGCGAGATTGCAGCATTGTGGAAACAATCCGAAATTCCAAGTATCCCAAAAATTCGGAACAGAATTTGGTTTGTGTGTCAAATGGAAAAATTAACAAGCTTGGTTAATGACACAGGGAAAATTTTTCTAAGAGTCTGGATGCCGGGGTTGAGGTATCCACAATTTGACATTAATTGAAATAGATGCATTCTGCTTTGACCTGGATTGGCCAAATCATGTAGAATCTTAGAGTCAAAGATGGGAAGTCGGGAATATGGCTCTGACTTGGGACCTCCTCCACGGAGGAGAAGAGGTGGAGATTGCACAGTCAACTCCCCCCCACCCACCCCCTATTATTTCGTTATTATTAAAAAAAAAAATGTTTTAATTATTATTTTATTAATATCTGTCTTTTTGTTCATTTGTGGTTTGTTCTGGTCTAATGTCGGTATACGTGAAATCAATATGTGCTTGATAAGGTTCAAGGAATGTACAATGCCTACAATGTTAAATGAAATGATATGAGAATACTCGAAAGAGGGGACCCCCCGGGGTTATCCTCACGGACTCATTGTATTTTTGTTCCGGAAAGAAATTAATAAAATCAAAGTTTAAAAAACAACTTCCTGTGACAGGCTTTGGCTGCAGGATTGTATAATTCCATCCTTATATACTGTATGGTGGGATACATACCGAGGCCTGGTGACATTGTGGTGGGGTTAGTGATATCCTCGTTGCCACTGTTATGTTTATTGTCTCGGGAGACCAGGACTTTTAACACCTATTTATATTTGTACCGGGATCATGCATTAGGCAAAAAAAGGTAGTAGAAACAAAATGTAGTTTATTTCGGTAAACCCGCGTACAACAAGAAGAATGACACAATATACAGAGAAAGGCACACTTACTGGGGGTCTGGAGGAGAAATATAGGTTCTGCTAAGTGCAGGGCGTCTGCACTTGGTAGGCTTACCCTGACCGGGATATCCGCCCGGCTCTCCTGGTCCTCTTTGTGGCTTGAAATCCTATCCGCGACCGCGACGTCCGATTTGTAGAACTTGGCCGCAAAAAACGGGACTTCGTCTCTGCGAGGCGGGCTTTCCTAGCTTAATAACAAAGACGGGACTTCGTCTCTGCGAGGCGGGCTTTCCTAGCTTAATAACAAAGACGGGACTTCGTCTCTGCGAGGCGGGCTTTCCTAGCTTAATAACAAAGCCGGGACTTCGTCTCTGCGAGGCGGGCTTTCCTAGCTTAATAACAAAGCCGGGACTTCGTCTCTGCGAGGCGGGCTTTCCTAGCTTAATAACAAAGCCGGGACTTCGTCTCTGCGAGGCGGGCTTTCCTAGCTTAATAACAAAGCCGGGACTTCGTCTCTGCGAGGCGGGCTTTCCTAGCTTAATAACAAAGCCGGGACTTCGTCTCTGCGAGGCGGGCTTTCCTAGCTTAATAACAAAGACGTGACTTCGTCTCTGCGAGGCGGGCTTTCCTAGCTTAATAACAAAGACGGGACTTCGTCTCTGCGAGGCGGGCTTTCCTAGCTTAATAACAAAGCCGGGACTTCGTCTCTGCGAGGCAGGCTTTCCTAGCTTAATAACAAAGCCGGGACTTCGTCTCTGCGAGGCGGGCTTTCCTAGCTTAATAACAAAGACGGGACTTCGTCTCTGCGAGGCGGGCTTTCCTAGCTTAATAACAAAGCCGGGACTTCGTCTCTGCGAGGCGGGCTTTCCTAGCTTAATAACAAAGATGGGACTTCGTCTCTGCGAGGCAGGCTTTCCTAGCTTAATAACAAAGACGGGACTTCGTCTCTGCGAGGCGGGCTTTCCTAGCTTAATAACAAAGACGGGACTTCGTCTCTGCGAGGCGGGCTTTCCTAGCTTAATAACAAAGACGGGACTTCGTCTCTGCGAGGTGGGCTTTCCTAGCTTAATAACATAGCTGGGACTTCGTCTCTGCGAGGCGGGCTTTCCTAGCTTAATAACAAAGCCGGGACTTCGTCTCTGCGAGGCGGGCTTTCCTAGCTTAATAACAAAGCCGGGACTTCGTCTCTGCGAGGCGGGCTTTCCTAGCTTAATAACAAAGATGGGACTTCGTCTCTGCGAGGCGGGCTTTCCTAGCTTAATAACAAAGCCGGGACTTCGTCTCTGCGAGGCGGGCTTTCCTAGCTTAATAACAAAGCCGGGACTTCGTCTCTGCGAGGCGGGCTTTCCTAGCTTAATAACAAAGCCGGGACTTCGTCTCTGCGAGGCGGGCTTTCCTAGCTTAATAACAAAGCCAGGACTTCGTCTCTGCGAGGCGGGCTTTCCTAGCTTAATAACAAAGCCGGGACTTCGTCTCTGCGAGGCGGGCTTTCCTAGCTTAATAACAAAGACGGGACTTCGTCTCTGCGAGGCAGGCTTTCCTAGCTTAATAACAAAGCCGGGACTTCGTCTCTGCGAGGCAGGCTTTCCTAGCTTAATAACAAAGCCGGGACTTCGTCTCTGCGAGGCGGGCTTTCCTAGCTTAATAACAAAGACGGGACTTCGTCTCTGCGAGGCGGGCTTTCCTAGCTTAATAACAAAGACGGGACTTCGTCTCTGCGAGGCGGGCTTTCCTAGCTTAATAACAAAGCCGGGACTTCGTCTCTGCGAGGCGGGCTTTCCTAGCTTAATAACAAAGACGTGACTTCGTCTCTGCGAGGCGGGCTTTCCTAGCTTAATAACAAAGACGGGACTTCGTCTCTGCGAGGCGGGCTTTCCTAGCTTAATAACAAAGCCGGGACTTCGTCTCTGCGAGGCAGGCTTTCCTAGCTTAATAACAAAGCCGGGACTTCGTCTCTGCGAGGCGGGCTTTCCTAGCTTAATAACAAAGACGGGACTTCGTCTCTGCGAGGCGGGCTTTCCTAGCTTAATAACAAAGCCGGGACTTCGTCTCTGCGAGGCGGGCTTTCCTAGCTTAATAACAATGACGGGACTTCGTCTCTGCGAGGCGGGCTTTCCTAGCTTAATAACAAAGACGGGACTTCGTCTCTGCGAGGCGGGCTTTCCTAGCTTAATAACATAGCCGGGACTTCGTCTCTGCGAGGCGGGCTTTCCTATCTTAATAACAAAGCCGGGACTGCGTCTCTGCGAGGCGGGCTTTCCTAGCTTAATAACAAAGCCGGGACTTCGTCTCTGCGAGGCGGGCTTTCCTAGCTTAATAACAAAGCCGGGACTTCGTCTCTGCGAGGCAGGCTTTCCTAGCTTAATAACAAAGCCGGGACTTCGTCTCTGCGAGGCGTGCTTTCCTAGCTTAATAACAAAGACGGGACTTCGTCTCTGCGAGGCGGGCTTTCCTAGCTTAATAACAAAGACGGGACTTCGTCTCTGCGAGGCGGGCTTTCCTAGCTTAATAACAAAGACGGGACTTCGTCTCTGCGAGGCGGGCTTTCCTAGCTTAATAACAAAGCCGGGACTTCGTCTCTGCGAGGCAGGCTTTCCTAGCTTAATAACAAAGCCGGGACTTCGTCTCTGCGAGGCGGGCTTTCCTAGCTTAATAACAAAGCCGGGACTTCGTCTCTGCGAGGCGGGCTTTCCTAGCTTAATAACAAAGCCGGGACTTCGTCTCTGCGAGGCGGGCTTTCCTAGCTTAATAACAAAGACGGGACTTCGTCTCTGCGAGGCGGGCTTTCCTAGCTTAATAACAAAGCCGGGACTTCGTCTCTGCGAGGCAGGCTTTCCTAGCTAAATAACAAAGCCGGGACTTCGTCTCTGCGAGGCGGGCTTTCCTAGCTTAATAACAAAGACGGGACTTCGTCTCTGCGAGGCGGGCTTTCCTAGATTAATAACAAAGACGGGACTTCGTCTCTGCGAGGCGGGCTTTCCTAGCTTAATAACAAAGACGGGACTTCGTCTCTGCGAGGCAGGCTTTCCTAGCTTAATAACAAAGCCGGGACTTCGTCTCTGCGAGGCGGGCTTTCCTAGCTTAATAACAAAGCCGGGACTTCGTCTCTGCGAGGCGGGCTTTCCTAGCTTAATAACAAAGCCGGGACTTCGTCTCTGCGAGGCGGGCTTTCCTAGCTTAATAACAAAGACGGGACTTCGTCTCTGCGAGGCGGGCTTTCCTAGCTTAATAACAAAGACGGGACTTCGTCTCTGCGAGGCGGGCTTTCCTAGCTTAATAAAAAAGCCGGGACTTCGTCTCTGCGAGGCGGGCTTTCCTAGCTTAATAACAAAGACGTGACTTCGTCTCTGCGAGGCAGGCTTTCCTAGCTTAATAACAAAGACGGGACTTCGTCTCTGCGAGGCGGGCTTTCCTAGCTTAATAACAAAGCCGGGACTTCGTCTCTGCGAGGCAGGCTTTCCTAGCTTAATAACAAAGCCGGGACTTCGTCTCTGCGAGGCGGGCTTTCCTAGCTTAATAACAAAGACGGGACTTCGTCTCTGCGAGGCGGGCTTTCCTAGCTTAATAACAAAGCCAGGACTTCGTCTCTGCGAGGCAGGCTTTCCTAGCTTAATAACAAAGCCGGGACTTCGTCTCTGCGAGGCGGGCTTTCCTAGCTTAATAACACAGACGGGACTTCGTCTCTGCGAGGCGGGCTTTCCTAGCTTAATAACAAAGATGGGACTTCGTCTCTGCGAGGCAGGCTTTCCTAGCTTAATAACAAAGACGGGACTTCGTCTCTGCGAGGCGGGCTTTCCTAGCTTAATAACAAAGACGGGACTTCGTCTCTGCGAGGCGGGCTTTCCTAGCTTAATAACAAAGACGGGACTTCGTCTCTGCGAGGTGGGCTTTCCTAGCTTAATAACATAGCCGGGACTTCGTCTCTGCGAGGCGGGCTTTCCTAGCTTAATAACAAAGCCGGGACTTCGTCTCTGCGAGGCGGGCTTTCCTAGCTTAATAACAAAGCCGGGACTTCGTCTCTGCGAGGCGGGCTTTCCTAGCTTAATAACAAAGACGGGACTTCGTCTCTGCGAGGCGGGCTTTCCTAGCTTAATAACAAAGCCGGGACTTCGTCTCTGCGAGGCGGGCTTTCCTAGCTTAATAACAAAGCCGGGACTTCGTCTCTGCGAGGCGGGCTTTCCTAGCTTAATAACAAAGCCGGGACTTCGTCTCTGCGAGGCGGGCTTTCCTAGCTTAATAACAAAGCCAGGACTTCGTCTCTGCGAGGCGGGCTTTCCTAGCTTAATAACAAAGCCGGGACTTCGTCTCTGCGAGGCGGGCTTTCCTAGCTTAATAACAAAGACGGGACTTCGTCTCTGCGAGGCAGGCTTTCCTAGCTTAATAACAAAGCCGGGACTTCGTCTCTGCGAGGCAGGCTTTCCTAGCTTAATAACAAAGCCGGGACTTCGTCTCTGCGAGGCGGGCTTTCCTAGCTTAATAACAAAGACGGGACTTCGTCTCTGCGAGGCGGGCTTTCCTAGCTTAATAACAAAGACGGGACTTCGTCTCTGCGAGGCGGGCTTTCCTAGCTTAATAACAAAGCCGGGACTTCGTCTCTGCGAGGCGGGCTTTCCTAGCTTAATAACAAAGACGTGACTTCGTCTCTGCGAGGCGGGCTTTCCTAGCTTAATAACAAAGACGGGACTTCGTCTCTGCGAGGCGGGCTTTCCTAGCTTAATAACAAAGCCGGGACTTCGTCTCTGCGAGGCAGGCTTTCCTAGCTTAATAACAAAGCCGGGACTTCGTCTCTGCGAGGCGGGCTTTCCTAGCTTAATAACAAAGACGGGACTTCGTCTCTGCGAGGCGGGCTTTCCTAGCTTAATAACAAAGCCGGGACTTCGTCTCTGCGAGGCGGGCTTTCCTAGCTTAATAACAAAGATGGGACTTCGTCTCTGCGAGGCGGGCTTTCCTAGCTTAATAACAAAGACGGGACTTCGTCTCTGCGAGGCGGGCTTTCCTAGCTTAATAACATAGCCGGGACTTCGTCTCTGCGAGGCGGGCTTTCCTATCTTAATAACAAAGCCGGGACTTCGTCTCTGCGAGGCGGGCTTTCCTAGCTTAAAAACAAAGCCGGGACTTCGTCTCTGCGAGGCGGGCTTTCCTAGCTTAATAACAAAGCCGGGACTTCGTCTCTGCGAGGCAGGCTTTCCTAGCTTAATAACAAAGCCGGGACTTCGTCTCTGCGAGGCGTGCTTTCCTAGCTTAATAACAAAGACGGGACTTCGTCTCTGCGAGGCGGGCTTTCCTAGCTTAATAACAAAGACGGGACTTCGTCTCTGCGAGGCGGGCTTTCCTAGCTTAATAACAAAGCCGGGACTTCGTCTCTGCGAGGCAGGCTTTCCTAGCTTAATAACAAAGCCGGGACTTCGTCTCTGCGAGGCGTGCTTTCCTAGCTTAATAACAAAGACGGGACTTCGTCTCTGCGAGGCGGGCTTTCCTAGCTTAATAACAAAGACGGGACTTCGTCTCTGCGAGGCAGGCTTTCCTAGCTTAATAACAAAGCCGGGACTTCGTCTCTGCGAGGCGGGCTTTCCTAGCTTAATAACACAGACGGGACTTCGTCTCTGCGAGGCGGGCTTTCCTAGCTTAATAACAAAGCCAGGACTTCGTCTCTGCGAGGCGGGCTTTCCTAGCTTAATAACAAAGCCGGGACTTCGTCTCTGCGAGGCAGGCTTTCCTAGCTTAATAACAAAGCCGGGACTTCGTCTCTGCGAGGCAGGCTTTCCTAGCTTAATAACAAAGACGGGACTTCGTCTCTGCGAGGCGGGCTTTCCTAGCTTAATAACAAAGACGGGACTTCGTCTCTGCGAGGCGGGCTTTCCTAGCTTAATAACAAAGCCGGGACTTCGTCTCTGCGAGGCGGGCTTTCCTAGCTTAATAACAAAGACGGGACTTCGTCTCTGCGAGGCGGGCTTTCCTAGCTTAATAACAAAGACGGGACTTCGTCTCTGCGAGGCGGGCTTTCCTAGCTTAATAACAAAGACGGGACTTCGTCTCTGCGAGGCGGGCTTTCCTAGCTTAATAACAAAGACGGGACTTCGTCTCTGCAAGGCGGGCTTTCCTAGCTTAATAACAAAGCCGGGACTTCGTCTCTGCGAGGCAGGCTTTCCTAGCTTAATAACAAAGCCGGGACTTCGTCTCTGCGAGGCGGGCTTTCCTAGCTTAATAACAAAGCCGGGACTTCGTCTCTGCGAGGCAGGCTTTCCTAGCTTAATAACAAAGACGGGACTTCGTCTCTGCGAGGCGGGCTTTCCTAGCTTAATAACAAAGCCGGGACTTCGTCTCTGCGAGGCGGGCTTTCCTAGCTTAATAACAAAGCCGGGACTTCGTCTCTGTGAGGCAGGCTTTCCTAGCTTAATAACAAAGCCGGGACTTCGTCTCTGCGAGGCAGGCTTTCCTAGCTTAATAACAAAGACGGGACTTCGTCTCTGCGAGGCAGGCTTTCCTAGCTTAATAACAAAGACGGGACTTCGTCTCTGCGAGGCGGGCTTTCCTAGCTTAATAACAAAGACGGGACTTCGTCTCTGCGAGGCGGGCTTTCCTAGCTTAATAACAAAGACGGGACTTCGTCTCTGCTAGGCGGGCTTTCCTAGCTTAATAACAAAGCCGGGACTTCGTCTCTGCGAGGCGGGCTTTCCTAGCTTAATAACAAAGACGGGACTTCGTCTCTGCGAGGCGGGCTTTCCTAGCTTAATAACAAAGACGGGACTTCGTCTCTGCGAGGCGGGCTTTCCTAGCTTAATAACAAAGACGGGACTTCGTCTCTGCGAGGCGGGCTTTCCTAGCTTAATAACAAAGCCGGGACTTCGTCTCTGCGAGGCGGGCTTTCCTAGCTTAATAACAAAGCCGGGACTTCGTCTCTGCGAGTCGGGCTTTCCTAGCTTAATAACAAAGACGGGACTTCGTCTCTGCGAGGCAGGCTTTCCTAGCTTAATAACAAAGCCGGGACTTCGTCTCTGCGAGGCGGGCTTTCCTAGCTTAATAACATAGCCGGGACTTCGTCTCTGCGAGGCGGGCTTTCCCAGCTTAATAACAAAGCCGGGACTTCGTCTCTGCGAGGCAGGCTTTCCTAGCTTAATAACAAAGCCAGGACTTCGTCTCTGCGAGGCGGGCTTTCCTAGCTTAATAACAAAGCCGGGACTTCGTCTCTGCGAGGCAGGCTTTCCTAGCTTAATAACAAAGCCGGGACTTCGTCTCTGCGAGGCAGGCTTTCCTAGCTTAATAACAAAGACGGGACTTCGTCTCTGCGAGGCGGGCTTTCCTAGCTTAATAACAAAGCCGGGACTTCGTCTATGCGAGGCAGGCTTTCCTAGCTTAATAACAAAGACGGGACTTCGTCTCTGCGAGGCGGGCTTTCCTAGCTTAATAACAAAGCCGGGACTTCGTCTCTGCGAGGCGGGCTTTCCTAGCTTAATAACAAAGCCGGGACTTCGTCTCTGCGAGGCGGGCTTTCCTAGCTTAATAACAAAGACGGGACTTCGTCTCTGCGAGGCGGGCTTTCCTAGCTTAATAACAAAGACGGGACTTCGTCTCTGCGAGGCGGGCTTTCCTAGCTTAATAACAAAGACGGGACTTCGTCTCTGCGAGGCGGGCTTTCCTAGCTTAATAACAAAGACGGGACTTCGTCTCTGCGAGGCGGGCTTTCCTAGCTTAATAACAAAGCCGGGACTTCGTCTCTGCGAGGCGGGCTTTCCTAGCTTAATAACAAAGACGGGACTTCGTCTCTGCGAGGCGGGCTTTCCTAGCTTAATAACAAAGCCGGGACTTCGTCTCTGCGAGGCGGGCTTTCCTAGCTTAATAACAAAGCCGGGACTTCGTCTCTGCGAGGCGGGCTTTCCTAGCTTAATAACAAAGCCGGGACTTCGTCTCTGCGAGGCGGGCTTTCCTAGCTTAATAACAAAGCCAGGACTTCGTCTCTGCGAGGCGGGCTTTCCTAGCTTAATAACAAAGCCGGGACTTCGTCTCTGCGAGGCGGGCTTTCCTAGCTTAATAACAAAGACGGGACTTCGTCTCTGCGAGGCAGGCTTTCCTAGCTTAATAACAAAGCCGGGACTTCGTCTCTGCGAGGCAGGCTTTCCTAGCTTAATAACAAAGCCGGGACTTCGTCTCTGCGAGGCGGGCTTTCCTAGCTTAATAACAAAGACGGGACTTCGTCTCTGCGAGGCGGGCTTTCCTAGCTTAATAACAAAGACGGGACTTCGTCTCTGCGAGGCGGGCTTTCCTAGCTTAATAACAAAGCCGGGACTTCGTCTCTGCGAGGCGGGCTTTCCTAGCTTAATAACAAAGACGTGACTTCGTCTCTGCGAGGCGGGCTTTCCTAGCTTAATAACAAAGACGGGACTTCGTCTCTGCGAGGCGGGCTTTCCTAGCTTAATAACAAAGCCGGGACTTCGTCTCTGCGAGGCAGGCTTTCCTAGCTTAATAACAAAGCCGGGACTTCGTCTCTGCGAGGCGGGCTTTCCTAGCTTAATAACAAAGACGGGACTTCGTCTCTGCGAGGCGGGCTTTCCTAGCTTAATAACAAAGCCGGGACTTCGTCTCTGCGAGGCGGGCTTTCCTAGCTTAATAACAAAGACGGGACTTCGTCTCTGCGAGGCGGGCTTTCCTAGCTTAATAACAAAGACGGGACTTCGTCTCTGCGAGGCGGGCTTTCCTAGCTTAATAACATAGCCGGGACTTCGTCTCTGCGAAGCGGGCTTTCCTATCTTAATAAAAAAGCCGGGACTTCGTCTCTGCGAGGCGGGCTTTCCTAGCTTAATAACAAAGCCGGGACTTCGTCTCTGCGAGGCGGGCTTTCCTAGCTTAATAACAAAGCCGGGACTTCGTCTCTGCGAGGCAGGCTTTCCTAGCTTAATAACAAAGCCGGGACTTCGTCTCTGCGAGGCGTGCTTTCCTAGCTTAATAACAAAGACGGGACTTCGTCTCTGCGAGGCGGGCTTTCCTAGCTTAATAACAAAGACGGGACTTCGTCTCTGCGAGGCGGGCTTTCCTAGCTTAATAACAAAGACGGGACTTCGTCTCTGCGAGGCGGGCTTTCCTAGCTTAATAACATAGCCGGGACTTCGTCTCTGCGAGGCGGGCTTTCCTAGCTTAATAACAAAGCCGGGACTTCGTCTCTGCGAGGCAGGCTTTCCTAGCTTAATAACAAAGCCGGGACTTCGTCTCTGCGAGTCGTGCTTTCCTAGCTTAATAACAAAGACGGGACTTCGTCTCTGCGAGGCGGGCTTTCCTAGCTTAATAACAAAGACGGGACTTCGTCTCTGCGAGGCGGGCTTTCCTAGCTTAATAACAAAGCCGGGACTTCGTCTCTGCGAGGCGGGCTTTCCTAGCTTAATAACACAGACGGGACTTCGTCTCTGCGAGGCGGGCTTTCCTAGCTTAATAACAAAGCCAGGACTTCGTCTCTGCGAGGCGGGCTTTCCTAGCTTAATAACAAAGCCGGGACTTCGTCTCTGCGAGGCAGGCTTTCCTAGCTTAATAACAAAGCCGGGACTTCGTCTCTGCGAGGCAGGCTTTCCTAGCTTAATAACAAAGACGGGACTTCGTCTCTGCGAGGCGGGCTTTCCTAGCTTAATAACAAAGACGGGACTTCGTCTCTGCGAGGCGGGCTTTCCTAGCTTAATAACAAAGCCGGGACTTCGTCTCTGCGAGGCGGGCTTTCCTAGCTTAATAACAAAGACGGGACTTCGTCTCTGCGAGGCGGGCTTTCCTAGCTTAATAACAAAGACGGGACTTCGTCTCTGCGAGGCGGGCTTTCCTAGCTTAATAACAAAGCCGGGACTTCGTCTCTGCGAGGCAGGCTTTCCTAGCTTAATAACAAAGCCGGGACTTCGTCTCTGCGAGGCGGGCTTTCCTAGCTTAATAACAAAGCCGGGACTTCGTCTCTGCGAGGCGGGCTTTCCTAGCTTAATAACAAAGCCGGGACTTCGTCTCTGCGAGGCGGGCTTTCCTAGCTTAATAACAAAGACGGGACTTCGTCTCTGCGAGGCGGGCTTTCCTAGCTTAATAACAAAGACGGGACTTCGTCTCTGCGAGGCGGGCTTTCCTAGCTTAATAACAAAGACGGGACTTCGTCTCTGCGAGGCAGGCTTTCCTAGCTTAATAACAAAGCCGGGACTTCGTCTCTGCGAGGCGGGCTTTCCTAGCTTAATAACAAAGACGGGACTTCGTCTCTGCGAGGCGGGCTTTCCTAGCTTAATAACAAAGACGGGACTTCGTCTCTGCGAGGCAGGCTTTCCTAGCTTAATAACAAAGCCGGGACTTCGTCTCTGCGAGGCGGGCTTTCCTAGCTTAATAACATAGCCGGGACTTCGTCTCTGCGAGGCGGGCTTTCCCAGCTTAATAACAAAGCCGGGACTTCGTCTCTGCGAGGCGGGCTTTCCTAGCTTAATAACAAAGCCAGGACTTCGTCTCTGCGAGGCGGGCTTTCCTAGCTTAATAACAAAGCCGGGACTTCGTCTCTGCGAGGCAGGCTTTCCTAGCTTAATAACAAAGCCGGGACTTCGTCTCTGCGAGGCAGGCTTTCCTAGCTTAATAACAAAGACGGGACTTCGTCTCTGCGAGGCGGGCTTTCCTAGCTTAATAACAAAGCCGGGACTTCGTCTCTGCGAGGCAGGCTTTCCTAGCTTAATAACAAAGACGGGACTTCGTCTCTGTGAGGCGGGCTTTCCTAGCTTAATAACAAAGCCGGGACTTCGTCTCTGCGAGGCGGGCTTTCCTAGCTTAATAACAAAGCCGGGACTTCGTCTCTGCGAGGCGGGCTTTCCTAGCTTAATAACAAAGACGGGACTTCGTCTCTGCGAGGCGGGCTTTCCTAGCTTAATAACAAAGACGGGACTTCGTCTCTGCGAGGCGGGCTTTCCTAGCTTAATAACAAAGCCGGGACTTCGTCTCTGCGAGGCGGGCTTTCCTAGCTTAATAACAAAGCCGGGACTTCGTCTCTGCGAGGCGGGCTTTCCTAGCTTAATAACAAAGCCGGGACTTCGTCTCTGCGAGGCGGGCTTTCCTAGCTTAATATCAAAGACGGGACTTCGTCTCTGCGAGGCGGGCTTTCCTAGCTTAATAACAAAGACGGGACTTCGTCTCTGCGAGGCGGGCTTTCCTAGCTTAATAACAAAGACGGGACTTCGTCTCTGCGAGGCGGGCTTTCCTAGCTTAATAACAAAGCCGGGACTTCGTCTCTGCGAGGCGGGCTTTCCTAGCTTAATAACAAAGCCGGGACTTCGTCTCTGCGAGGCGGGCTTTCCTAGCTTAATAACAAAGCCGGGACTTCGTCTCTGCGAGGCGGGCTTTCCTAGCTTAATAACAAAGACGGGACTTCGTCTCTGCGAGGCGGGCTTTCCTAGCTTAATAACAAAGACGGGACTTCGTCTCTGCGAGGCAGGCTTTCCTAGCTTAATAACAAAGCCGGGACTTCGTCTCTGCGAGGCGGGCTTTCCTAGCTTAATAACAAAGCCGGGACTTCGTCTCTGCGAGGCGGGCTTTCCTAGCTTAATAACAAAGACGGGACTTCGTCTCTGCGAGGCGGGCTTTCCTAGCTTAATAACAAAGCCAGGACTTCGTCTCTGCGAGGCGGGCTTTCCTAGCTTAATAACAAAGCCGGGACTTCGTCTCTGCGAGGCAGGCTTTCCTAGCTTAATACCAAAGCCGGGACTTCGTCTCTGCGAGGCGGGCTTTCCTAGCTTAATAACAAAGATGGGACTTCGTCTCTGCGAGGCGGGCTTTCCTAGCTTAATAACAAAGACGGGACTTCGTTTCTGCGAGGCGGGCTTTCCTAGCTTAATAACAAAGCCGGGACTTCGTCTCTGCGAGGCGGGCTTTCCTAGCTTAATAACAAAGACGGGACTTCGTCTCTGCGAGGCGGGCTTTCCTAGCTTAATAACAAAGCCGGGACTTCGTCTCTGTGAGGCGGGCTTTCCTAGCTTAATAACAAAGCCGGGACTTCGTCTCTGCGAGGCGGGCTTTCCTAGCTTAATAACAAAGCCGGGACTTCGTCTCTGCGAGGCGGGCTTTCCTAGCTTAATAACAAAGACAGGACTTCGTCTCTGCGAGGCGGGCTTTCCTAGCTTAATAACAAAGATGGGACATCGTCTCTGCGAGGCGGGCTTTCCTAGCTTAATAACAAAGACGGGACTTCGTCTCTGCGAGGCGGGCTTTCCTAGCTTAATAACAAAGACGGGACTTCGTCTCTGCGAGGCGGGCTTTCCTAGCTTAATAACAAAGCCGGGACTTCGTCTCTGCAAGGCGGGCTTTCCTAGCTTAATAACAAAGCCGGGACTTCGTCTCTGCGAGGCGGGCTTTCCTAGCTTAATAACAAAGCCGGGACTTCGTCTCTGCGAGGCGGGCTTTCCTAGCTTAATAACAAAGCCGGGACTTCGTCTCTGCGAGGCGGGCTTTCCTAGCTTAATAACAAAGCCAGGACTTCGTCTCTGCGAGGCGGGCTTTCCTAGCTTAATAACAAAGCCGGGACTTCGTCTCTGCGAGGCGGGCTTTCCTAGCTTAATAACAAAGACGGGACTTCGTCTCTGCGAGGCGGGCTTTCCTAGCTTAATAACAAAGCCGGGACTTCGTCTCTGCGAGGCAGGCTTTCCTAGCTTAATAACAAAGACGGGACTTCGTCTCTGCGAGGCGGGCTTTCCTAGCTTAATAACAAAGCCGGGACTTCGTCTCTGCGAGGCGGGCTTTCCTAGCTTAATAACAAAGACGGGACTTCGTCTCTGCGAGGCGGGCTTTCCTAGCTTAATAACAAAGCCGGGACTTCGTCTCTGCGAGGCGGGCTTTCCTAGCTTAATAACAAAGACGAGACTTCGTCTCTGCGAGGCGGGCTTTCCTAGCTTAATAACAAAGCCGGGACTTCGTCTCTGCGAGGCGGGCTTTCCTAGCTTAATAACAAAGCCGGGACTTCGTCTCTGCGAGGCGGGCTTTCCTAGCTTAATAACAAAGACGGGACTTCGTCTCTGCGAGGCGGGCTTTCCTAGCTTAATAACAAAGACGGGACTTCGTCTCTGCGAGGCAGGCTTTCCTAGCTTAATAACAAAGCCGGGACTTCGTCTCTGCGAGGCGGGCTTTCCTAGCTTAATAACAAAGCCGGGACTTCGTCTCTGCGAGGCGGGCTTTCCTAGCTTAATAACAAAGCCGGGACTTCGTCTCTGCGAGGCGGGCTTTCCTAGCTTAATAACAAAGACGGGACTTCGTCTCTGCGAGGCGGGCTTTCCTAGCTTAATAACAAAGACGGGACTTCGTCTCTGCGAGGCGGGCTTTCCTAGCTTAATAACAAAGCCGGGACTTCGTCTCTGCAAGGCGGGCTTTCCTAGCTTAATAACAAAGCCGGGACTTCGTCTCTGCGAGGCGGGCTTTCCTAGCTTAATAACAAAGCCGGGACTTCGTCTCTGCGAGGCGGGCTTTCCTAGCTTAATAACAAAGACGGGACTTCGTCTCTGCGAGGCGGGCTTTCCTAGCTTAATAACAAAGACGGGACTTCGTTTCTGCGAGGCGGGCTTTCCTAGCTTAATAACAAAGCCGGGACTTCGTCTCTGCGAGGCGGGCTTTCCTAGCTTAATAACAAAGACGGGACTTCGTCTCTGCGAGGCGGGCTTTCCTAGCTTAATAACAAAGCCGGGACTTCGTCTCTGTGAGGCGGGCTTTCCTAGCTTAATAACAAAGCCGGGACTTCGTCTCTGCGAGGCGGGCTTTCCTAGCTTAATAACAAAGCCGGGACTTCGTCTCTGCGAGGCGGGCTTTCCTAGCTTAATAACAAAGACAGGACTTCGTCTCTGCGAGGCGGGCTTTCCTAGCTTAATAACAAAGATGGGACATCGTCTCTGCGAGGCGGGCTTTCCTAGCTTAATAACAAAGACGGGACTTCGTCTCTGCGAGGCGGGCTTTCCTAGCTTAATAACAAAGACGGGACTTCGTCTCTGCGAGGCGGGCTTTCCTAGCTTAATAACAAAGCCGGGACTTCGTCTCTGCGAGGCGGGCTTTCCTAGCTTAATAACAAAGCCGGGACTTCGTCTCTGCGAGGCGGGCTTTCCTAGCTTAATAACAAAGCCGGGACTTCGTCTCTGCGAGGCGGGCTTTCCTAGCTTAATAACAAAGCCGGGACTTCGTCTCTGCGAGGCGGGCTTTCCTAGCTTAATAACAAAGCCAGGACTTCGTCTCTGCGAGGCGGGCTTTCCTAGCTTAATAACAAAGCCGGGACTTCGTCTCTGCGAGGCGGGCTTTCCTAGCTTAATAACAAAGACGGGACTTCGTCTCTGCGAGGCGGGCTTTCCTAGCTTAATAACAAAGCCGGGACTTCGTCTCTGCGAGGCGGGCTTTCCTAGCTTAATAACAAAGACGGGACTTCGTCTCTGCGAGGCGGGCTTTCCTAGCTTAATAACAAAGCCGGGACTTCGTCTCTGCGAGGCGGGCTTTCCTAGCTTAATAACAAAGACGGGACTTCGTCTCTGCGAGGCGGGCTTTCCTAGCTTAATAACAAAGCCGGGACTTCGTCTCTGCGAGGCGGGCTTTCCTAGCTTAATAACAAAGACGAGACTTCGTCTCTGCGAGGCGGGCTTTCCTAGCTTAATAACAAAGCCGGGACTTCGTCTCTGCGAGGCGGGCTTTCCTAGCTTAATAACAAAGCCGGGACTTCGTCTCTGCGAGGCGGGCTTTCCTAGCTTAATAACAAAGACGGGACTTCGTCTCTGCGAGGCGGGCTTTCCTAGCTTAATAACAAAGACGGGACTTCGTCTCTGCGAGGCAGGCTTTCCTAGCTTAATAACAAAGCCGGGACTTCGTCTCTGCGAGGCGGGCTTTCCTAGCTTAATAACAAAGCCGGGACTTCGTCTCTGCGAGGCGGGCTTTCCTAGCTTAATAACAAAGCCGGGACTTCGTCTCTGCGAGGCGGGCTTTCCTAGCTTAATAACAAAGACGGGACTTCGTCTCTGCGAGGCGGGCTTTCCTAGCTTAATAACAAAGACGGGACTTCGTCTCTGCGAGGCGGGCTTTCCTAGCTTAATAACAAAGCCGGGACTTCGTCTCTGCAAGGCGGGCTTTCCTAGCTTAATAACAAAGCCGGGACTTCGTCTCTGCGAGGCGGGCTTTCCTAGCTTAATAACAAAGCCGGGACTTCGTCTCTGCGAGGCGGGCTTTCCTAGCTTAATAACAAAGACGGGACTTCGTCTCTGCGAGGCGGGCTTTCCTAGCTTAATAACAAAGCCAGGACTTCGTCTCTGCGAGGCGGGCTTTCCTAGCTTAATAACAAAGCCGGGACTTCGTCTCTGCGAGGCAGGCTTTCCTAGCTTAATAACAAAGCCGGGACTTCGTCTCTGCGAGGCGGGCTTTCCTAGCTTAATAACAAAGACTGGACTTCGTCTCTGCGAGGCGGGCTTTCCTAGCTTAATAACAAAGCCGGGACTTCGTCTCTGCGAGGCGGGCTTTCCTAGCTTAATAACACAGACGGGACTTCGTCTCTGCGAGGCGGGCTTTCCTAGCTTAATAACAAAGACGGGACTTCGTCTCTGCGAGGCGGGCTTTCCTAGCTTAATAACAAAGCCGGGACTTCGTCTCTGCGAGGCGGGCTTTCCTAGCTTAATAACACAGACGGGACTTCGTCTCTGCGAGACGGGCTTTCCTAGCTTAATAACAAAGCCGGGACTTCGTCTCTGCGAGGCGGGCTTTCCTAGCTTAATAACAAAGCCGGGACTTCGTCTCTGCGAGGCGGGCTTTCCTAGCTTAATAACAAAGACGGGACTTCGTCTCTGCGAGGCAGGCTTTCCTAGCTTAATAACACAGACGGGACTTCGTCTCTGCGAGACGGGCTTTCCTAGCTTAATAACAAAGCCGGGAATTCGTCTCTGCGAGGCGGGCTTTCCTAGCTTAATAACAAAGCCAGGACTTCGTCTCTGCGAGGCGGGCTTTCCTAGCTTAATAACAAAGCCGGGACTTCGTCTCTGCGAAGCGGGCTTTCCTAGCTTAATAACAAAGCCGGGACTTCGTCTCTGCGAGGCGGGCTTTCCTAGCTTAATAACAAAGCCGGGACTTCGTCTCTGCGAGGCGGGCTTTCCTAGCTTAATAACAAAGACGGGACTTCGTCTCTGCGAGGCGGGCTTTCCTAGCTTAATAACAAAGCCGGGACTTCGTCTCTGCGAGGTGGGCTTTCCTAGCTTAATAACAAAGCCGGGACTTCGTCTCTGCGAGGCGGGCTTTCCTAGCTTAATAACAAAGATGGGACATCGTCTCTGCGAGGCGGGCTTTCCTAGCTTAATAACAAAGACGGGACTTCGTCTCTGCGAGGCGGGCTTTCCTAGCTTAATAACAAAGACGGGACTTCGTCTCTGCGAGGCGGGCTTTCCTAGCTTAATAACAAAGCCGGGACTTCGTCTCTGCGAGGCGGGCTTTCCTAGCTTAATAACAAAGCCGGGACTTCGTCTCTGCGAGGCGGGCTTTCCTAGCTTAATAACAAAGCCGGGACTTCGTCTCTGCGAGGCGGGCTTTCCTAGCTTAATAACAAAGCCGGGACTTCGTCTCTGCGAGGCGGGCTTTCCTAGCTTAATAACAAAGCCAGGACTTCGTCTCTGCGAGGCGGGCTTTCCTAGCTTAATAACAAAGCCGGGACTTCGTCTCTGCGAGGCGGGCTTTCCTAGCTTAATAACAAAGCCGGGACTTCGTCTCTGCGAGGCGGGCTTTCCTAGCTTAATAACAAAGCCGGGACTTCGTCTCTGCGAGGCGGGCTTTCCTAGCTTAATAACAAAGACGGGACTTCGTCTCTGCGAGGCGGGCTTTCCTAGCTTAATAACAAAGACGGGACTTCGTCTCTGCGAGGCGGGCTTTCCTAGCTTAATAACAAAGCCGGGACTTCGTCTCTGCAAGGCGGGCTTTCCTAGCTTAATAACAAAGCCGGGACTTCGTCTCTGCGAGGCGGGCTTTCCTAGCTTAATAACAAAGCCGGGACTTCGTCTCTGCGAGGCGGGCTTTCCTAGCTTAATAACAAAGACGGGACTTCGTCTCTGCGAGGCGGGCTTTCCTAGCTTAATAACAAAGCCAGGACTTCGTCTCTGCGAGGCGGGCTTTCCTAGCTTAATAACAAAGCCGGGACTTCGTCTCTGCGAGGCAGGCTTTCCTAGCTTAATAACAAAGCCGGGACTTCGTCTCTGCGAGGCGGGCTTTCCTAGCTTAATAACAAAGACTGGACTTCGTCTCTGCGAGGCGGGCTTTCCTAGCTTAATAACAAAGCCAGGACTTCGTCTCTGCGAGGCGGGCTTTCCTAGCTTAATAACAAAGCCGGGACTTCGTCTCTGCGAGGCGGGCTTTCCTAGCTTAATAACAATGCCGGGACTTCGTCTCTGCGAGGCAGGCTTTCCTAGCTTAATAACAAAGCCGGGACTTCGTCTCTGCGAGGCGGGCTTTCCTAGCTTAATAACACAGACGGGACTTCGTCTCTGCGAGGCGGGCTTTCCTAGCTTAATAACAAAGACGGGACTTCGTCTCTGCGAGGCGGGCTTTCCTAGCTTAATAACAAAGCCGGGACTTCGTCTCTGCGAGGCGGGCTTTCCTAGCTTAATAACACAGACGGGACTTCGTCTCTGCGAGACGGGCTTTCCTAGCTTAATAACAAAGCCGGGACTTCGTCTCTGCGAGGCGGGCTTTCCTAGCTTAATAACAAAGCCGGGACTTCGTCTCTGCGAGGCGGGCTTTCCTAGCTTAATAACAAAGACGGGACTTCGTCTCTGCGAGGCAGGCTTTCCTAGCTTAATAACACAGACGGGACTTCGTCTCTGCGAGACGGGCTTTCCTAGCTTAATAACAAAGCCGGGAATTCGTCTCTGCGAGGCGGGCTTTCCTAGCTTAATAACAAAGCCAGGACTTCGTCTCTGCGAGGCGGGCTTTCCTAGCTTAATAACAAAGCCGGGACTTCGTCTCTGCGAAGCGGGCTTTCCTAGCTTAATAACAAAGCCGGGACTTCGTCTCTGCGAGGCGGGCTTTCCTAGCTTAATAACAAAGCCGGGACTTCGTCTCTGCGAGGCGGGCTTTCCTAGCTTAATAACAAAGACGGGACATCCTCTCTGCGAGGCGGGCTTTCCTAGCTTAATAACAAAGCCGGGACTTCGTCTCTGCGAGGCGGGCTTTCCTAGCTTAATAACAAAGACGGGACTTCGTCTCTGCGAGGCGGGCTTTCCTAGCTTAATAACAAAGCTGGGACTTCGTCTCTGCGAGGCGGGCTTTCCTAGCTTAATAACAAAGACGGGACTTCGTCTCTGCGAGGCGGGCTTTCCTAGCTTAATAACAAAGACGGGACTTCGTCTCTGCGAGGCGGGCTTTCCTAGCTTAATAACAAAGACGGGACTTCGTCTCTGCGAGGCGGGCTTTCCTAGCTTAATAACAAAGCCGGGACTTCGTCTCTGCGAGGCGGGCTTTCCTAGCTTAATAACAAAGACGGGACTTCATCTCTGGGAGGCGGGCTTTCCTAGCTTAATAACAAAGCCGGGACTTCGTCTCTGCGAGGCGGGCTTTCCTAGCTTAATAACAAAGACGGGACTTCGTCTCTGCGAGGCGGGCTTTCCTAGCTTAATAACAAAGCCGGGACTTCGTCTCTGCGAGGCGGGCTTTCCTAGCTTAATAACAAAGACGGGACTTCGTCTCTGCGAGGCGGGCTTTCCTAGCTTAATAACATAGCCGGGACTTCGTCTCTGCGAGGCGGGCTTTCCTATCTTAATAAAAAAGCCGGGACTTCGTCTCTGCGAGGCGGGCTTTCCTAGCTTAATAACAAAGCCGGGACTTCGTCTCTGCGAGGCGGGCTTTCCTAGCTTAATAACAAAGCCGGGACTTCGTCTCTGCGAGGCAGGCTTTCCTAGCTTAATAACAAAGCCGGGACTTCGTCTCTGCGAGGTGTGCTTTCCTAGCTTAATAACAAAGACGGGACTTCGTCTCTGCGAGGCGGGCTTTCCTAGCTTAATAACAAAGACGGGACTTCGTCTCTGCGAGGCGGGCTTTCCTAGCTTAATAACAAAGACGGGACTTCGTCTCTGCGAGGCGGGCTTTCCTAGCTTAATAACATAGCCGGGACTTCGTCTCTGCGAGGCGGGCTTTCCTAGCTTAATAACAAAGCCGGGACTTCGTCTCTGCGAGGCAGGCTTTCCTAGCTTAATAACAAAGCCGGGACTTCGTCTCTGCGAGGCGTGCTTTCCTAGCTTAATAACAAAGACGGGACTTCGTCTCTGCGAGGCGGGCTTTCCTAGCTTAATAACAAAGACGGGACTTCGTCTCTGCGAGGCGGGCTTTCCTAGCTTAATAACAAAGCCGGGACTTCGTCTCTGCGAGGCGGGCTTTCCTAGCTTAATAACACAGACGGGACTTCGTCTCTGCGAGGCGGGCTTTCCTAGCTTAATAACAAAGCCAGGACTTCGTCTCTGCGAGGCGGGCTTTCCTAGCTTAATAACAAAGCCGGGACTTCGTCTCTGCGAGGCAGGCTTTCCTAGCTTAATAACAAAGCCGGGACTTCGTCTCTGCGAGGCAGGCTTTCCTAGCTTAATAACAAAGACGGGACTTCGTCTCTGCGAGGCGGGCTTTCCTAGCTTAATAACAAAGCCGGGACTTCGTCTCTGCGAGGCGGGCTTTCCTAGCTTAATAACAAAGACGGGACTTCGTCTCTGCGAGGCGGGCTTTCCTAGCTTAATAACAAAGACGGGACTTCGTCTCTGCGAGGCGGGCTTTCCTAGCTTAATAACAAAGCCGGGACTTCGTCTCTGCGAGGCGGGCTTTCCTAGCTTAATAACAAAGACGGGACTTCGTCTCTGCGAGGCGGGCTTTCCTAGCTTAATAACAAAGCCGGGACTTCGTCTCTGCGAGGCAGGCTTTCCTAGCTTAATAACAAAGCCGGGACTTCGTCTCTGCGAGGCGGGCTTTCCTAGCTTAATAACAAAGCCGGGACTTCGTCTCTGCGAGGCAGGCTTTCCTAGCTTAATAACAAAGACGGGACTTCGTCTCTGCGAGGCGGGCTTTCCTAGCTTAATAACAAAGCTGGGACTTCGTCTCTGCGAGGCGGGCTTTCCTAGCTTAATAACAAAGACGGGACTTCGTCTCTGCGAGGCGGGCTTTCCTAGCTTAATAACAAAGACGGGACTTCGTCTCTGCGAGGCGGGCTTTCCTAGCTTAATAACAAAGACGGGACTTCGTCTCTGCGAGGCAGGCTTTCCTAGCTTAATAACAAAGCCGGGACTTCGTCTCTGCGAGGCGGGCTTTCCTAGCTTAATAACAAAGCCGGGACTTCGTCTCTGCGAGGCGGGCTTTCCTAGCTTAATAACAAAGACGGGACTTCGTCTCTGCGAGGCAGGCCTTCCTAGCTTAATAACAAAGCCGGGACTTCGTCTCTGCGAGGCGGGCTTTCCTAGCTTAATAACATAGCCGAGACTTCGTCTCTGCGAGGCGGGCTTTCCCAGCTTAATAACAAAGCCGGGACTTCGTCTCTGCGAGGCAGGCTTTCCTAGCTTAATAACAAAGCCAGGACTTCGTCTCTGCGAGGCGGGCTTTCCTAGCTTAATAACAAAGCCGGGACTTCGTCTCTGCGAGGCGGGCTTTCCTAGCTTAATAACAAAGCCGGGACTTCGTCTCTGCGAGGCAGGCTTTCCTAGCTTAATAACAAAGACGGGACTTCGTCTCTGCGAGGCGGGCTTTCCTAGCTTAATAACAAAGCCGGGACTTCGTCTCTGCGAGGCGGGCTTTCCTAGCTTAATAACAAAGACGGGACTTCGTCTCTGCGAGGCGGGCTTTCCTAGCTTAATAACAAAGACGGGACTTCGTCTCTGCGAGGCGGGCTTTCCTAGCTTAATAATAAAGACGGGACTTCGTCTCTGCGAGGCGGGCTTTCCTAGCTTAATAACAAAGCCGGGACTTCGTCTCTGCGAGGCGGGCTTTCCTAGCTTAATAACAAAGACGGGACTTCGTCTGTGCGAGGCAGGCTTTCCTAGCTTAATAACAAAGACGGGACTTCGTCTCTGCGAGGCGGGCTTTCCTAGCTTAATAACAAAGACAGGACTTCGTCTCTGCGAGGCGGGCTTTCCTAGCTTAATAACAAAGACGGGACTTCGTCTGTGCGAGGCGGGCTTTCCTAGCTTAATAACAAAGCCAGGACTTCGTCTCTGCGAGGCAGGCTTTCCTAGCTTAATAACAAAGCCGGGACTTCGTCTCTGCGAGGCGGGCTTTCCTAGCTTAATAACAAAGACGGGACTTCGTCTCTGCGAGGCAGGCTTTCCTAGCTTAATAACAAAGCCGGGACTTCGTCTATGCGAGGCGGGCTTTCCTAGCTTAATAACAAAGACGGGACTTCGTCTCTGCGAGGCGGGCTTTCCTAGCTTAATAACAAAGCCGGGACTTCGTCTCTGCGAGGCGGGCTTTCCTAGCTTAATAACAAAGCCGGGACTTCGTCTCTGCGAGGCGGGCTTTCCTAGCTTAATAACAAAGCCGGGACTTCGTCTCTGCGAGGCGGGCTTTCCTAGCTTAATAACAAAGCCGGGACTTCGTCTCTGCGAGGCGGGCTTTCCTAGCTTAATAACAAAGCCGGGACTTCGTCTCTGCGAGGCGGGCTTTCCTAGCTTAATAACAAAGACGGGACTTCGTCTCTGCGAGGCGGGCTTTCCTAGCTTAATAACAAAGACGGGACTTCGTCTCTCCGAGGCGGGCTTTCCTAGCTTAATAACAAAGCCGGGACTTCGTCTCTGCGAGGCGGGCTTTCCTAGCTTAATAACAAAGCCGGAACTTCGTCTCTGCGAGGCGGGCTTTCCTAGCTTAATAACAAAGCCGGGACTTCGTCTCTGCGAGGCGGGCTTTCCTAGCTTAATAACAAAGACGGGACTTCGTCTCTGCGAGGCGGGCTTTCCTAGCTTAATAACAAAGACGGGACTTCGTCTCTGCGAGGCAGGCTTTCCTAGCTTAATAACAAAGCCGGGACTTCGTCTCTGCGAGGCGGGCTTTCCTAGCTTAATAACAAAGCCGGGACTTCGTCTCTGCGAGGCGGGCTTTCCTAGCTTAATAACAAAGACGGGACTTCGTCTCTGCGAGGCGGGCTTTCCTAGCTTAATAACAAAGCCAGGACTTCGTCTCTGCGAGGCGGGCTTTCCTAGCTTAATAACAAAGCCGGGACTTCGTCTCTGCGAGGCAGGCTTTCCTAGCTTAATACCAAAGCCGGGACTTCGTCTCTGCGAGGCGGGCTTTCCTAGCTTAATAACAAAGATGGGACTTCGTATCTGCGAGGCGGGCTTTCCTAGCTTAATAACAAAGACGGGACTTCGTTTCTGCGAGGCGGGCTTTCCTAGCTTAATAACAAAGCCGGGACTTCGTCTCTGCGAGGCGGGCTTTCCTAGCTTAATAACAAAGACGGGACTTCGTCTCTGCGAGGCGGGCTTTCCTAGCTTAATAACAAAGCCGGGACTTCGTCTCTGCGAGGCGGGCTTTCCTAGCTTAATAACAAAGCCGGGACTTCGTCTCTGCGAGGCGGGCTTTCCTAGCTTAATAACAAAGCCGGGACTTCGTCTCTGCGAGGCGGGCTTTCCTAGCTTAATAACAAAGACAGGACTTCGTCTCTGCGAGGCGGGCTTTCCTAGCTTAATAACAAAGATGGGACATCGTCTCTGCGAGGCGGGCTTTCCTAGCTTAATAACAAAGACGGGACTTCGTCTCTGCGAGGCGGGCTTTCCTAGCTTAATAACAAAGCCGGGACTTCGTCTCTGCGAGGCGGGCTTTCCTAACTTAATAACAAAGACGGGACTTCGTCTCTGCGAGGCGGGCTTTCCTAGCTTAATAACAAAGCCGGGACTTCGTCTATGCGAGGCGGGCTTTCCTAGCTTAATAACAAAGACGGGACTTCGTCTCTGCGAGGCGGGCTTTCCTAGCTTAATAACAAAGCCGGGACTTCGTCTCTGCGAGGCGGGCTTTCCTAGCTTAATAACAAAGCCGGGACTTCGTCTCTGCGAGGCGGGCTTTCCTAGCTTAATAACAAAGCCGGGACTTCGTCTCTGCGAGGCGGGCTTTCCTAGCTTAATAACAAAGACGGGACTTCGTCTCTGCGAGGCGGGCTTTCCTAGCTTAATAACAAAGACGGGACTTCGTCTCTGCGAGGCGGGCTTTCCTAGCTTAATAACAAAGACGGGACTTCGTCTCTGCGAGGCGGGCTTTCCTAGCTTAATAACAAAGCCGGGACTTCGTCTCTGCGAGGCAGGCTTTCCTAGCTTAATAACAAAGCCGGGACTTCGTCTCTGCGAGGCGGGCTTTCCTAGCTTAATAACAAAGACGGGACTTCGTCTCTGCGAGGCGGGCTTTCCTAGCTTAATAACAAAGCCGGGACTTCGTCTCTGCGAGGCGGGCTTTCCTAACTTAATAACAAAGACGGGACTTCGTCTCTGCGAGGCGGGCTTTCCTAGCTTAATAACAAAGCCGGGACTTCGTCTATGCGAGGCGGGCTTTCCTAGCTTAATAACAAAGACGGGACTTCGTCTCTGCGAGGCGGGCTTTCCTAGCTTAATAACAAAGCCGGGACTTCGTCTCTGCGAGGCGGGCTTTCCTAGCTTAATAACAAAGCCGGGACTTCGTCTCTGCGAGGCGGGCTTTCCTAGCTTAATAACAAAGCCGGGACTTCGTCTCTGCGAGGCGGGCTTTCCTAGCTTAATAACAAAGACGGGACTTCGTCTCTGCGAGGCGGGCTTTCCTAGCTTAATAACAAAGACGGGACTTCGTCTCTGCGAGGCGGGCTTTCCTAGCTTAATAACAAAGACGGGACTTCGTCTCTGCGAGGCGGGCTTTCCTAGCTTAATAACAAAGCCGGGACTTCGTCTCTGCGAGGCAGGCTTTCCTAGCTTAATAACAAAGCCGGGACTTCGTCTCTGCGAGGCGGGCTTTCCTAGCTTAATAACAAAGACGGGACTTCGTCTCTGCGAGGCGGGCTTTCCTAGCTTAATAACAAAGCCGGGACTTCGTCTCTGGGAGGCAGGCTTTCCTAGCTTAATACCAAAGCCGGGACTTCGTCTCTGCGAGGCGGGCTTTCCTAGCTTAATAACAAAGATGGGACTTCGTATCTGCGAGGCGGGCTTTCCTAGCTTAATAACAAAGACGGGACTTCGTTTCTGCGAGGCGGGCTTTCCTAGCTTAATAACAAAGCCGGGACTTCGTCTCTGCGAGGCGGGCTTTCCTAGCTTAATAACAAAGACGGGACTTCGTCTCTGCGAGGCGGGCTTTCCTAGCTTAATAACAAAGCCGGGACTTCGTCTCTGCGAGGCGGGCTTTCCTAGCTTAATAACAAAGCCGGGACTTCGTCTCTGCGAGGCGGGCTTTCCTAGCTTAATAACAAAGCCGGGACTTCGTCTCTGCGAGGCAGGCTTTCCTAGCTTAATAACAAAGACGGGACTTCGTCTCTGCGAGGCGGGCTTTCCTAGCTTAATAACAAAGACGGGACTTCGTCTCTGCGAGGCGGGCTTTCCTAGCTTAATAACAAAGCCGGGACTTCGTCTCTGCGAGGCGGGCTTTCCTAGCTTAATAACAAAGCCGGGACTTCGTCTCTGCGAGGCGGGCTTTCCTAGCTTAATAACAAAGCCGGGACTTCGTCTCTGCGAGGCGGGCTTTCCTAGCTTAATAACAAAGCCGGGACTTCGTCTCTGCGAGGCGGGCTTTCCTAGCTTAATAACAAAGCCGGGACTTCGTCTCTGCGAGGCGGGCTTTCCTAGCTTAATAACAAAGACAGGACTTCGTCTCTGCGAGGCGGGCTTTCCTAGCTTAATAACAAAGATGGGACATCGTCTCTGCGAGGCGGGCTTTCCTAGCTTAATAACAAAGACGGGACTTCGTCTCTGCGAGGCGGGCTTTCCTAGCTTAATAACAAAGACGGGACTTCGTCTCTGCGAGGCGGGCTTTCCTAGCTTAATAACAAAGCCGGGACTTCGTTTCTGCGAGGCGGGCTTTCCTAGCTTAATAACAAAGCCGGGACTTCGTCTCTGCGAGGCGGGCTTTCCTAGCTTAATAACAAAGCCGGGACTTCGTCTCTGCGAGGCGGGCTTTCCTAGCTTAATAACAAAGACGGGACTTCGTCTCTGCGAGGCGGGCTTTCCTAGCTTAATAACAAAGCCAGGACTTCGTCTCTGCGAGGCGGGCTTTCCTAGCTTAATAACAAAGCCGGGACTTCGTCTCTGCGAGGCGGGCTTTCCTAGCTTAATAACAAAGACGGGACTTCGTCTCTGCGAGGCGGGCTTTCCTAGCTTAATAACAAAGCCGGGACTTCGTCTCTGCGAGGCGGGCTTTCCTAGCTTAATAACAAAGACGGGACTTCGTCTCTGCGAGGCGGGCTTTCCTAGCTTAATAACAAAGACGGGACTTCGTCTCTGCGAGGCGGGCTTTCCTAGCTTAATAACAAAGCCGGGACTTCGTTTCTGCGAGGCGGGCTTTCCTAGCTTAATAACAAAGCCGGGACTTCGTCTCTGCGAGGCGGGCTTTCCTAGCTTAATAACAAAGCCGGGACTTCGTCTCTGCGAGGCGGGCTTTCCTAGCTTAATAACAAAGACGGGACTTCGTCTCTGCGAGGCGGGCTTTCCTAGCTTAATAACAAAGCCAGGACTTCGTCTCTGCGAGGCGGGCTTTCCTAGCTTAATAACAAAGCCGGGACTTCGTCTCTGCGAGGCGGGCTTTCCTAGCTTAATAACAAAGACGGGACTTCGTCTCTGCGAGGCGGGCTTTCCTAGCTTAATAACAAAGCCGGGACTTCGTCTCTGCGAGGCAGGCTTTCCTAGCTTAATAAACAAGACGGGACTTCGTCTCTGCGAGGCGGGCTTTCCTAGCTTAATAACAAAGACGGGACTTCGTCTCTGCGAGGCGGGCTTTCCTAGCTTAATAACAAAGACGGGACTTCGTCTCTGCGAGGCGGGCTTTCCTAGCTTAATAACAAAGCCGGGACTTCGTCTCTGCGAGGCGGGCTTTCCTAGCTTAATAACAAAGCCGGGACTTCGTCTCTGCGAGGCGGGCTTTCCTAGCTTAATAACAAAGCCGGGACTTCGTCTCTGCGAGGCGGGCTTTCCTAGCTTAATAACAAAGACAGGACTTCGTCTCTGCGAGGCGGGCTTTCCTAGCTTAATAACAAAGACGGGACTTCGTCTCTGCGAGGCGGGCTTTCCTAGCTTAATAACAAAGACGGGACTTCGTCTCTGCGAGGCGGGCTTTCCTAGCTTAATAACAAAGCCGGGACTTCGTCTCTGCGAGGCGGGCTTTCCTAGCTTAATAACAAAGCCGGGACTTCGTCTCTGCGAGGCGGGCTTTCCTAGCTTAATAACAAAGCCGGGACTTCGTCTCTGCGAGGCGGGCTTTCCTAGCTTAATAACAAAGACAGGACTTCGTCTCTGCGAGGCGGGCTTTCCTAGCTTAATAACAAAGATGGGACATCGTCTCTGCGAGGCGGGCTTTCCTAGCTTAATAACAAAGACGGGACTTCGTCTCTGCGAGGCGGGCTTTCCTAGCTTAATAACAAAGCCGGGACTTCGTCTCTGCGAGGCGGGCTTTCCTAACTTAATAACAAAGACGGGACTTCGTCTCTGCGAGGCGGGCTTTCCTAGCTTAATAACAAAGCCGGGACTTCGTCTATGCGAGGCGGGCTTTCCTAGCTTAATAACAAAGACGGGACTTCGTCTCTGCGAGGCGGGCTTTCCTAGCTTAATAACAAAGCCGGGACTTCGTCTCTGCGAGGCGGGCTTTCCTAGCTTAATAACAAAGCCGGGACTTCGTCTCTGCGAGGCGGGCTTTCCTAGCTTAATAACAAAGCCGGGACTTCGTCTCTGCGAGGCGGGCTTTCCTAGCTTAATAACAAAGCCGGGACTTCGTCTCTGCGAGGCGGGCTTTCCTAGCTTAATAACAAAGACGGGACTTCGTCTCTGCGAGGCGGGCTTTCCTAGCTTAATAACAAAGCCGGGACTTCGTCTCTGCGAGGCAGGCTTTCCTAGCTTAATAACAAAGACGGGACTTCGTCTCTGCGAGGCGGGCTTTCCTAGCTTAATAACAAAGACGGGACTTCGTCTCTGCGAGGCGGGCTTTCCTAGCTTAATAACAAAGACGGGACTTCGTCTCTGCGAGGCGGGCTTTCCTAGCTTAATAACAAAGCCGGGACTTCGTCTCTGCGAGGCGGGCTTTCCTAGCTTAATAACAAAGCCGGGACTTCGTCTCTGCGAGGCGGGCTTTCCTAGCTTAATAACAAAGCCGGGACTTCGTCTCTGCGAGGCGGGCTTTCCTAGCTTAATAACAAAGACAGGACTTCGTCTCTGCGAGGCGGGCTTTCCTAGCTTAATAACAAAGACGGGACTTCGTCTCTGCGAGGCGGGCTTTCCTAGCTTAATAACAAAGACGGGACTTCGTCTCTGCGAGGCGGGCTTTCCTAGCTTAATAACAAAGCCGGGACTTCGTCTCTGCGAGGCGGGCTTTCCTAGCTTAATAACAAAGCCGGGACTTCGTCTCTGCGAGGCGGGCTTTCCTAGCTTAATAACAAAGCCGGGACTTCGTCTCTGCGAGGCGGGCTTTCCTAGCTTAATAACAAAGACAGGACTTCGTCTCTGCGAGGCGGGCTTTCCTAGCTTAATAACAAAGATGGGACATCGTCTCTGCGAGGCGGGCTTTCCTAGCTTAATAACAAAGACGGGACTTCGTCTCTGCGAGGCGGGCTTTCCTAGCTTAATAACAAAGCCGGGACTTCGTCTCTGCGAGGCGGGCTTTCCTAACTTAATAACAAAGACGGGACTTCGTCTCTGCGAGGCGGGCTTTCCTAGCTTAATAACAAAGCCGGGACTTCGTCTATGCGAGGCGGGCTTTCCTAGCTTAATAACAAAGACGGGACTTCGTCTCTGCGAGGCGGGCTTTCCTAGCTTAATAACAAAGCCGGGACTTCGTCTCTGCGAGGCGGGCTTTCCTAGCTTAATAACAAAGCCGGGACTTCGTCTCTGCGAGGCGGGCTTTCCTAGCTTAATAACAAAGCCGGGACTTCGTCTCTGCGAGGCGGGCTTTCCTAGCTTAATAACAAAGCCGGGACTTCGTCTCTGCGAGGCGGGCTTTCCTAGCTTAATAACAAAGACGGGACTTCGTCTCTGCGAGGCGGGCTTTCCTAGCTTAATAACAAAGACGGGACTTCGTCTCTGCGAGGCGGGCTTTCCTAGCTTAATAACAAAGACGGGACTTCGTCTCTGCGAGGCGGGCTTTCCTAGCTTAATAACAAAGCCGGGACTTCGTCTCTGCGAGGCAGGCTTTCCTAGCTTAATAACAAAGCCGGGACTTCGTCTCTGCGAGGCGGGCTTTCCTAGCTTAATAACAAAGACGGGACTTCGTCTCTGCGAGGCGGGCTTTCCTAGCTTAATAACAAAGCCGGGACTTCATCTCTGCGAGGCAGGCTTTCCTAGCTTAATACCAAAGCCGGGACTTCGTCTCTGCGAGGCGGGCTTTCCTAGCTTAATAACAAAGATGGGACTTCGTATCTGCGAGGCGGGCTTTCCTAGCTTAATAACAAAGATGGGACTTCGTATCTGCGAGGCGGGCTTTCCTAGCTTAATAACAAAGACGGGACTTCGTCTCTGCGAGGCAGGCTTTCCTAGCTTAATAACAAAGCCGGGACTTCGTCTCTGCGAGGCGGGCTTTCCTAGCTTAATAACAAAGACGGGACTTCGTCTCTGCGAGGCGGGCTTTCCTAGCTTAATAACAAAGCCGGGACTTCGTCTCTGCGAGGCGGGCTTTCCTAGCTTAATAACAAAGCCGGGACTTCGTCTCTGCGAGGCGGGCTTTCCTAGCTTAATAACAAAGCCGGGACTTCGTCTCTGCGAGGCAGGCTTTCCTAGCTTAATAACAAAGACGGGACTTCGTCTCTGCGAGGCGGGCTTTCCTAGCTTAATAACAAAGACGGGACTTCGTCTCTGCGAGGCGGGCTTTCCTAGCTTAATAACAAAGCCGGGACTTCGTCTCTGCGAGGCGGGCTTTCCTAGCTTAATAACAAAGCCGGGACTTCGTCTCTGCGAGGCGGGCTTTCCTAGCTTAATAACAAAGCCAGGACTTCGTCTCTGCGAGGCGGGCTTTCCTAGCTTAATAACAAAGCCGGGACTTCGTCTCTGCGAGGCGGGCTTTCCTAGCTTAATAACAAAGCCGGGACTTCGTCTCTGCGAGGCGGGCTTTCCTAGCTTAATAACAAAGACAGGACTTCGTCTCTGCGAGGCGGGCTTTCCTAGCTTAATAACAAAGATGGGACATCGTCTCTGCGTGGCGGGCTTTCCTAGCTTAATAACAAAGACGGGACTTCGTCTCTGCGAGGCGGGCTTTCCTAGCTTAATAACAAAGACGGGACTTCGTCTCTGCGAGGCGGGCTTTCCTAGCTTAATAACAAAGCCGGGACTTCGTTTCTGCGAGGCGGGCTTTCCTAGCTTAATAACAAAGCCGGGACTTCGTCTCTGCGAGGCGGGCTTTCCTAGCTTAATAACAAAGCCGGGACTTCGTCTCTGCGAGGCGGGCTTTCCTAGCTTAATAACAAAGACGGGACTTCGTCTCTGCGAGGCAGGCTTTCCTAGCTTAATAACAAAGCCGGGACTTCGTCTCTGCGAGGCGGGCTTTCCTAGTTTAATAACAAAGACGGGACTTTGTCTCTGCGAGGCGGGCTTTCCTAGCTTAATAACAAAGCCGGGACTTCGTCTCTGCGAGGCGGGCTTTCCTAGCTTAATAACAAAGCCAGGACTTCGTCTCTGCGAGGCGGGCTTTCCTAGCTTAATAACAAAGCCGGGACTTCGTCTCTGCGAGGCGGGCTTTCCTAGCTTAATAACAAAGACGGGACTTCGTCTCTGCGAGGCGGGCTTTCCTAGCTTAATAACAAAGCCGGGACTTCGTCTCTGCGAGGCAGGCTTTCCTAGCTTAATAACAAAGACGGGACTTCGTCTCTGCGAGGCGGGCTTTCCTAGCTTAATAACAAAGACGGGACTTCGTCTCTGCGAGGCGGGCTTTCCTAGCTTAATAACAAAGACGGGACTTCGTCTCTGCGAGGCGGGCTTTCCTAGCTTAATAACAAAGCCGGGACTTCGTCTCTGCGAGGCGGGCTTTCCTAGATTAATAACAAAGACGAGACTTCGTCTCTGCGAGGCGGGCTTTCCTAGCTTAATAACAAAGCCGGGACTTCGTCTCTGCGAGGCGGGCTTTCCTAGCTTAATAACACAGACGGGACTTCGTCTCTGCGAGGAGGGCTTTCCTAGCTTAATAACACAGACGGGACTTCGTCTCTGCGAGGCGGGCTTTCCTAGCTTAATAACAAAGCCGGGACTTCGTCTCTGCGAGGCGGGCTTTCCTAGCTTAATAACAAAGACGGGACTTCGTCTCTGCGAGGCGGGCTTTCCTAGCTTAATAACAAAGACGGGACTTCGTCTCTGCGAGGCAGGCTTTCCTAGCTTAATAACAAAGCCGGGACTTCGTCTCTGCGAGGCGGGCTTTCCTAGCTTAATAACAAAGCCGGGACTTCGTCTCTGCGAGGCGGGCTTTCCTAGCTTAATAACAAAGCCGGGACTTCGTCTCTGCGAGGCGGGCTTTCCTAGCTTAATAACAAAGCCGGGACTTCGTCTCTGCGAGGCGGGCTTTCCTAGCTTAATAACAAAGACGAGACTTCGTCTCTGCGAGGCGGGCTTTCCTAGCTTAATAACAAAGCCGGGACTTCGTCTCTGCGAGGCGGGCTTTCCTAGCTTAATAACACAGACGGGACTTCGTCTCTGCGAGGAGGGCTTTCCTAGCTTAATAACACAGACGGGACTTCGTCTCTGCGAGGCGGGCTTTCCTAGCTTAATAACAAAGCCGGGACTTCGTCTCTGCGAGGCGGGCTTTCCTAGCTTAATAACAAAGACGGGACTTCGTCTCTGCGAGGCGGGCTTTCCTAGCTTAATAACACAGACGGGACTTCGTCTCTGCGAGGCGGGCTTTCCTAGCTTAATAACAAAGCCGGGACTTCGTCTCTGCGAGGCGGGCTTTCCTAGCTTAATAACAAAGACGGGACTTCGTCTCTGCGAGGCGGGCTTTCCTAGCTTAATAACAAAGACGGGACTTCGTCTCTGCGAGGCGGGCTTTCCTAGCTTAATAACAAAGCCGGGACTTCGTCTCTGCGAGGCAGGCTTTCCTAGCTTAATAACAAAGACGGGACTTCGTCTCTGCGAGGCGGGCTTTCCTAGCTTAATAACAAAGACGGGACTTCGTCTCTGCGAGGCGGGCTTTCCTAGCTTAATAACAAAGACGGGACTTCGTCTCTGCGAGGCGGGCTTTCCTAGCTTAATAACAAAGCCGGGACTTCGTCTCTGCGAGGCGGGCTTTCCTAGCTTAATAACAAAGACGAGACTTCGTCTCTGCGAGGCGGGCTTTCCTAGCTTAATAACAAAGCCGGGACTTCGTCTCTGCGAGGCGGGCTTTCCTAGCTTAATAACACAGACGGGACTTCGTCTCTGCGAGGAGGGCTTTCCTAGCTTAATAACACAGACGGGACTTCGTCTCTGCGAGGCGGGCTTTCCTAGCTTAATAACAAAGCCGGGACTTCGTCTCTGCGAGGCGGGCTTTCCTAGCTTAATAACAAAGACGGGACTTCGTCTCTGCGAGGCGGGCTTTCCTAGCTTAATAACAAAGACGGGACTTCGTCTCTGCGAGGCTGGCTTTCCTAGCTTAATAACAAAGCCGGGACTTCGTCTCTGCGAGGCGGGCTTTCCTAGCTTAATAACAAAGCCGGGACTTCGTCTCTGCGAGGCGGGCTTTCCTAGCTTAATAACAAAGCCGGGACTTCGTCTCTGCGAGGCGGGCTTTCCTAGCTTAATAACAAAGACGGGACTTCGTCTCTGCGAGGCGGGCTTTCCTAGCTTAATAACAAAGCCGGGACTTCGTCTCTGCGAGGCGGGCTTTCCTAGCTTAATAACAAAGCCGGGACTTCGTCTCTGCGAGGCGGGCTTTCCTAGCTTAATAACACAGACGGGACTTCGTCTCTGCGAGGAGGGCTTTCCTAGCTTAATAACACAGACGGGACTTCGTCTCTGCGAGGCGGGCTTTCCTAGCTTAATAACAAAGCCGGGACTTCGTCTCTGCGAGGCGGGCTTTCCTAGCTTAATAACAAAGACGGGACTTCGTCTCTGCGAGGCGGGCTTTCCTAGCTTAATAACACAGACGGGACTTCGTCTCTGCGAGGCGGGCTTTCCTAGCTTAATAACAAAGCCGGGACTTCGTCTCTGCGAGGCGGGCTTTCCTAGCTTAATAACAAAGACGGGACTTCGTCTCTGCGAGGCGGGCTTTCCTAGCTTAATAACAAAGACGGGACTTCGTCTCTGCGAGGCGGGCTTTCCTAGCTTAATAACAAAGCCGGGACTTCGTCTCTGCGAGGCGGGCTTTCCTAGCTTAATAACAAAGCCGGGACTTCGTCTCTGCGAGGCGGGCTTTCCTAGCTTAATAACAAAGACGGGACTTCGTCTCTGCGAGGCGGGCTTTCCTAGCTTAATAACAAAGCCGGGACTTCGTCTCTGCGAGGCAGGCTTTCCTAGCTTAATACCAAAGCCGGGACTTCGTCTCTGCGAGGCGGGCTTTCCTAGCTTAATAACAAAGATGGGACTTCGTATCTGCGAGGCGGGCTTTCCTAGCTTAATAACAAAGACGGGACTTCGTTTCTGCGAGGCGGGCTTTCCTAGCTTAATAACAAAGCCGGGACTTCGTCTCTGCGAGGCGGGCTTTCCTAGCTTAATAACAAAGACGGGACTTCGTCTCTGCGAGGCGGGCTTTCCTAGCTTAATAACAAAGCCGGGACTTCGTCTCTGCGAGGCGGGCTTTCCTAGCTTAATAACAAAGCCGGGACTTCGTCTCTGCGAGGCGGGCTTTCCTAGCTTAATAACAAAGCCGGGACTTCGTCTCTGCGAGGCAGGCTTTCCTAGCTTAATAACAAAGCCGGGACTTCGTCTCTGCGAGGCGGGCTTTCCTAGCTTAATAACAAAGACGGGACTTCGTCTCTGCGAGGCGGGCTTTCCTAGCTTAATAACAAAGACGGGACTTCGTCTCTGCGAGGCGGGCTTTCCTAGCTTAATAACAAAGCCGGGACTTCGTCTCTGCGAGGCGGGCTTTCCTAGCTTAATAACAAAGACGAGACTTCGTCTCTGCGAGGCGGGCTTTCCTAGCTTAATAACAAAGCCGGGACTTCGTCTCTGCGAGGCGGGCTTTCCTAGCTTAATAACACAGACGGGACTTCGTCTCTGCGAGGAGGGCTTTCCTAGCTTAATAACACAGACGGGACTTCGTCTCTGCGAGGCGGGCTTTCCTAGCTTAATAACAAAGCCGGGACTTCGTCTCTGCGAGGCGGGCTTTCCTAGCTTAATAACAAAGACGGGACTTCGTCTCTGCGAGGCGGGCTTTCCTAGCTTAATAACAAAGACGGGACTTCGTCTCTGCGAGGCAGGGCTTTCCTAGCTTAATAACAAAGCCGGGACTTCGTCTCTGCGAGGCGGGCTTTCCTAGCTTAATAACAAAGCCGGGACTTCGTCTCTGCGAGGCGGGCTTTCCTAGCTTAATAACAAAGCCGGGACTTCGTCTCTGCGAGGCGGGCTTTCCTAGCTTAATAACAAAGACGGGACTTCGTCTCTGCGAGGCGGGCTTTCCTAGCTTAATAACAAAGACGGGACTTCGTCTCTGCGAGGCGGGCTTTCCTAGCTTAATAACAAAGCCGGGACTTCGTCTCTGCGAGGCGGGCTTTCCTAGCTTAATAACAAAGCCGGGACTTCGTCTCTGCGAGGCGGGCTTTCCTAGCTTAATAACAAAGCCGGGACTTCGTCTCTGCGAGGCGGGCTTTCCTAGCTTAATAACAAAGACGGGACTTCGTCTCTGCGAGGCGGGCTTTCCTAGCTTAATAACAAAGCCAGGACTTCGTCTCTGCGAGGCGGGCTTTCCTAGCTTAATAACAAAGCCGGGACTTCGTCTCTGCGAGGCAGGCTTTCCTAGCTTAATAACAAAGCCGGGACTTCGTCTCTGCGAGGCGGGCTTTCCTAGCTTAATAACAAAGACGGGACTTCGTCTCTGCGAGGCGGGCTTTCCTAGCTTAATAACAAAGCCGGGACTTCGTCTCTGCGAGGCAGGCTTTCCTAGCTTAATAACAAAGCCGGGACTTCGTCTCTGCGAGGCGGGCTTTCCTAGCTTAATAACAAAGACGGGACTTCGTCTCTGCGAGGCGGGCTTTCCTAGCTTAATAACAAAGACGGGACTTCGTCTCTGCGAGGCGGGCTTTCCTAGCTTAATAACAAAGCCGGGACTTCGTCTCTGCGAGGCGGGCTTTCCTAGCTTAATAACAAAGACGGGACTTCGTCTCTGCGAGGCGGGCTTTCCTAGCTTAATAACAAAGCCGGGACTTCGTCTCTGCGAGGCGGGCTTTCCTAGCTTAATAACAAAGCCGGGACTTCGTCTCTGCGAGGCGGGCTTTCCTAGCTTAATAACAAAGACGGGACTTCGTCTCTGCGAGGCGGCTTTCCTAGCTTAATAACAAAGCCGGGACTTCGTCTCTGCGAGGCGGGCTTTCCTAGCTTAATAACAAAGACGGGACTTCGTCTCTGCGAGGCGGGCTTTCCTAGCTTAATAACAAAGACGGGACTTCGTCTCTGCGAGGCGGGCTTTCCTAGCTTAATAACAAAGACGGGACTTCGTCTCTGCGAGGCGGGCTTTCCTAGCTTAATAACAAAGCCGGGACTTCGTCTCTGCGAGGCGGGCTTTCCTAGCTTAATAACAAAGCCGGGACTTCGTCTCTGCGAGGCGGGCTTTCCTAGCTTAATAACAAAGCCGGGACTTCGTCTCTGCGAGGCGGGCTTTCCTAGCTTAATAACAAAGCCGGGACTTCGTCTCTGCGAGGCGGGCTTTCCTAGCTTAATAACAAAGACGGGACTTCGTCTCTGCGAGGCGGGCTTTCCTAGCTTAATAACAAAGACGGGACTTCGTCTCTGCGAGGCAGGCTTTCCTAGCTTAATAACAAAGCCGGGACTTCGTCTCTGCGAGGCGGGCTTTCCTAGCTTAATAACAAAGACGGGACTTCGTCTCTGCGAGGCGGGCTTTCCTAGCTTAATAACAAAGCCAGGACTTCGTCTCTGCGAGCGGGCTTTCCTAGCTTAATAACAAAGCCGGGACTTCGTCTCTGCGAGGCGGGCTTTCCTAGCTTAATAACAAAGACGGGACTTCGTCTCTGCGAGGCGGGCTTTCCTAGCTTAATAACAAAGCCGGGACTTCGTCTCTGCGAGGCAGGCTTTCCTAGCTTAATAACAAAGACGGGACTTCGTCTCTGCGAGGCGGGCTTTCCTAGCTTAATAACAAGACGGGACTTCGTCTCTGCGAGGCGGGCTTTCCTAGCTTAATAACAAAGACGGGACTTCGTCTCTGCGAGGCGGGCTTTCCTAGCTTAATAACAAAGCCGGGACTTCGTCTCTGCGAGGCGGGCTTTCCTAGATTAATAACAAAGACGAGACTTCGTCTCTGCGAGGCGGGCTTTCCTAGCTTAATAACAAAGCCGGGACTTCGTCTCTG